>NC_079211.1:109155245-109425245 GCF_029633865.1 Lampris incognitus
GGTGCCCGCAATAGGCAGAAAGACTTACAAACCCAACGCACCCAAAGCAGCTAACGCTAACTTCAGACAAAGGGAAGGTCACGATAGCACCGCCGCTAGGGCGTGTAGCTATTGTGGAGGGCTACACGGCGCTAAAGCCACTTGCCCAGCTAAGGGTAAACAATGCATTAAATGCAAGAAGCTCAATCATTTTGCTAAAGTATGCAAGTCTAGCTCCCAGGGACAGACTAAGTACTACCGCGGCACAGTACATGCCGTCGGAGAGAACCCAGAAGAGTACACCACTGACAGAGAGCAGGAAGAACTGTACTTCGACAACATTACAGTGGAGAGCACCGCTGTGGGAGAACAGACAGAGCTGTACATAGACTGCATCTCAATAGAGAACAACGAAAAAGCAATGAGCAGGCTTACGTAGAGTTGGGAATTGGCACACTCCACAGAAGGTAAAGTTTAAACTAGGACACTGGGGCACAGGCCAATACTATTCCACCAACCTGTTGCAGGCGCTGTTCAAAAATGTGACACTGAAACCAGCAATACACAGACTCACTGAATATGGAGGAGGCGCGCTGAGCGTGAAAGGCATATGCAAACTCAAATGTAAGTACAGAGACAATGCAATGATGCTGGACTTTTACGTCATTGACACAAACGCCCCACCAGTCATGGCAATGAAAACATGCCGTGACCTAAACTTGGTAAAAATAGTGATGGCTGTGAGCGAGGAAAACAATGTCACATCACAGAGCATAATGGATGAGTATGCAGATGTTTTCCAGGGAATAGGAGAGTTCCCAGGTGAGTGCACCTTCCGCGTCACACAGATGCAACGCCGGTCGTCTGCCCGCCACGCAGAATCCCCATCGCCCTACGCAGCAAACTGAGGGACGAGCTTGACAGTATGGAGAAAGGCGGCATAATCTGTAAGGTAACAGAACCCACAGAATGGGTGAACGCACTCGTCATTGTTGAGAAGCAAAGACAGGCAAACTTAGAGTGTGTTTAGACCCCAGAGCTCTTAACAAAGTGATACAACGACCTCACTACCCCCTCCCCACGCTGGAGGACGCCACCACAAAGCTCGCTGGAGCTGAGTACTTTAGCGGGTTTAGACGCGCGGTCAGGGCTATTGGGCCATCAAACTGAGCACTGAATCCTTAATGTTGACGACATTTAACACAGTGTTTGGCAGGTATCGTTTCCTCAGACTGCCATTCGGAATCGTGTCCGCTCAAGACGAGTTCAGAGACGCGTGGATGAAACATTGGACGGTGTGACGGCCATAGTGGATGACATACTAGTGTTCGGCAAGACTAAAGAGGAACATCACCAGCGTCTCAGAGCGATGCTGAAGCGCACAAGGGAGCGAGGGGTGAGGCTCAACCCCGACAAGTGTCACATATGCGTGTCCGAGGTAAGCTACTTCGGCCACACGCTCTCACATGAAGGCATCAAACCAGACCCACACAAGGTGAAGGCGGTCAAGGACATGCAACCCCCACAGAACAAAGCAGAGCTGGAGACAGTCCTCGGCATGATCAACTACCTCGCCAGATTCGCTCCACACCTCTCACAGATAAACTCACCCCTCAGACAGCTTCTGAAACAGGACAGTGAGTTTGTGTGGGATGCAGTCCACGACAAGGCGTTCCAAGAGATGAAGAATCTCATTACACAGCACCCAGGTCCAGTACTCTCATATTTCGACCCGCAGAAAGAGCTGCGACTCAAAGTGGATGCATGCAAAAGTGGCCTTGGGGCTGTCATGCTCCAAGATGGCAAACCAATTGCCTATGCGTCCAAGTCACTCAACAGCACTGAAGAAAACTACGCACAGATAGAGAAGGAGCTCTACGCTGTGGTCTTCGGCTGCAAGAGGTTCCACGAGTACATGTACGGACGAAAAGTGATTGTGGAGTCAGACCACAAGCCTCTGGAGGCAATACTAAAAAAGCCACTGGCAGCAGCACCACCCCGGCTGCAACGGATGATCCTAGCGCTCCAAAAATACGACATCCAAATCATCCACCCCCCCGGTAAGGACTTACCGGTGGCCGACACACTGTCACGCAAGTCAATAGAACACCACGACAGTGACCTACAGGAAGGGATGGAGGCCCAAGTGCACACAGTCCTCAGCAACATCCCTGTGAGCGACACAAGACTCACAGAAATCAAGCAGGAAACAGCGCAAGATCCACAGCTCACCGCACTCAGACGAGCCACACTCACTGGCTGGCCAGACACAAAGAAAAAGTGCCCGCCCAGCATCCAGGAATACTGGAACCACAGAGCAGAAATCTCAGAAATGGACGGTATCCTGTTCAAAGGTGAGAGAATCATTGTCCCCCAAAAGCTTCGCAAGGACATGATACAGCGCATCCATGCCAGCCACCTTGTCGTGGAAAAAAGCAAATGCCGAGCAAGAGACTTACTGTTCTGGCCTAGCATGGGGAAACAGATCGAGGATGCGGTAGCAGACTGCAGCATATGCCAAGAACGGCACAGCGCAAATGCAAAGGAACCAATGATGTCACACGCCATACCCGAGCGGCCGTGGCAAGTGATAGGCACAGACCTATTCACGTGGAACTCACAGGACTTCATAGTCACTGTGGACTACTACTCCAGATTCTTCGAGCTAGAGAGACTTTACAGCTGCACCTCATCTGCCGTCACCATGAAGCTGAAAGCAGCAATGGCTCGACACGGAATCCCCGAGACTATCATCAGCGACAACGGTCCGTGCTACAGCTCTGGTGAGTTCCGCAACTTCTCACAGACATGGGGTTTCTCACACACCACCACAAGCCCCCACTACCCACAGAGCAACGGCCTCTCCGAGAAGACTGTCCAGACGGCCAAACGCATCCTGGACAAAGCCAAAGCTGAGAACAAAGACCCCTACATGAGCTTACTGGAGTATCGCAACACACCGGTGGACAACCTGAAATCACCGGCACAGCTACTGATGAGTCGGAGGCTGCGGTCCATTCTCCCATCAACAGCAAAACACCTGCAGCCACAGATCGCCAGTCAGGAGGATGTTCACAAAAGGAGAGAGGTATGTCAACAGCGCCAGCAGGCATACTACAACCGAACAGCCAAACCTCTGCCCCACCTGCCCGCAGGCACACCAATCCGCTTCCGGCAGGAGGATGGATCCTGGAGACCTGCAACTGTGGAAAGACCAGCGAACACAGACAGGAGCTACCACATCCAAACCAAAGAAGGTCAGATCTACCAACGCAACCGTCAACACCTGCGACAAAGCAGAGTGAACACTCACACTACACACACACACACTTCACAGCAGACTGTTACCAGCGCTAACAACAACACACAAGCCCATCAGCAAGAGCATGCTGAACCTCCAGACACGAACAATCAGCGACAACCAGACACACAGCCTGGTTACACCACGAGGTCAGGTCGCACGATCAAACTAAGACAAATCCTTGACTTATGAATGTTAAAAAAAGAGAGAATTTTACACCAACCTGTACTATACCTGCTATGTTTTGAAAAGAAATATTTACAGCGTTCACTTACCTTGTGTACCTACCTGCTGTTTGCAGTTACCAGTAATGAAATGAAAAAAAAAGATGAAATGTTATTACGGTGTCACATTTAGACAGTGAAGGAAATGTTTTACACTACTTTGTTGCAGTCCAGTTATATAAGAGCTCCACTTTCATGTTCTTTCTTATTAAGATTGTATTCGCTTATAAACGTGCTCAACGTGGTCTGTATCTCTGCAGAGAAAGCAGCACTTTTCAGAAAAAGGGAGATATAATATTTGCTAGTAATAGTTGATTTGCTAATGTCCCTTACGGCTTTCCGTAGCGCCACAACAAAGTCACGTGATGTACGTAACAACGTCAGTCGGAATCCGGTCGGTGAATAAACACCCAGCACGAGAGAAGTCGTCCTTGCTTTATTAATGTTATAAGTTAACATAGCCAGAGGGCACAGATCATTACAACTGTGACTACTCGTTGCGGTGTTAGAAGTGTTGTAAGCTAATCGCGGCTAGCGGTTAGCCTAGCCGCTAGGCTAGCTACCGATTCATTCATATTCATGTTAGCTAACAAGTGTTGCTAACGCTACCTAAGTGACAAGTTGCTGCTAGGTTAAAACGAGCTGGTATTTGGACTTGGTCATTTAGTCTATGCTGTTGATTCAGGATCGACAGTCGTGGTTTGTGGACCAGCGAAGGAAAGCTCTTCGGGTGGACAACAACGGAGACCGTTTCTCTTCTTGGTACCTGTGACTGTTCGTGTTACTGTGTGTGTGAGGATTCTTCGCGCCATTCGTCGCCTCTACTTCTCCGACCTGCGCTCACGGTGGAGCGCCTGTCGCCATTCCCCCCTTCATCTCTGCCTCTCTTCAGCTCTCTTCTCTTCTCCCAGCCTGCTTTGGCTACTCATCACCCTGGCCCGGGTTCCGTGAGTACCGGTACGGATCCCAAGTCTGCACGTGCTTTTATTTATGCTTGGTCGGTCAGTAAACAAGCGAAGTGGCCCGGACAGTTTTTAGGCCAGCGTTCACTTTCAACAACAACAGGCCTGCAACGGTAACCGCGGTGATGGACTGTTACAGTGTGTGAGTGTGTGTGTGAATGGGCCGGCCATTTTCTTTTATTTGTGATACATGTACACATTGCTTTTACATTGAGTTGACTTGATTTTGGGAATTACTTTGATTATTGATTAGAATTGGAATAGGCTTGTAGCCTATTTGTTTAACTGGATTTTGTATATTGCAAATTATTGTGATCTTTCTATTATTATGTTCATTCACTAATTAATACAAATACACTTTCTTTATTAACCTTTGTGTGGTTAATAAATATTCGCCATTGGTATTTGTATTTAAAGCAAAAGTGTTGCGTCCTTAATTAAATAGATAAGATCCTAAAATATAATTACTTTAAAGGTACACAAGGTCTTTTAAAGGTACACATGGTATATTAAAGGTACATAAGGAAGTTATTCTAACCACTTCCTCTAGTTGATGGAGACATTAAGCGTCAAATTTACATAGTTTATCACTTCAGGTAATAGCGCCCAGTATGATTAGAAGAACTCAGGCCCGCCCACATGAGAGGGGTTACATATATATAGCACATATACCATCCTATCTCATGCTTCCATCCTTCTTAACTCCAATAAGGAGTCCATGTTTTTGCCCTCTTTTCTGTCAATCACCAGCATATCTCATTAAAAATGGAGGGATAACTCTCACGACATTTTATGAGCAAGTGTGGAACAGATGATAAAATGTTTTTGCTGTGAAAATCTGCTTAGGTTGTGTATCAATTTTCTTTTCTTGTGGAAGATAATTTTCGATTCAGATGAATGGTGAAATGGCCTTTCTTCCTTGTATGGGATGTTGCTGGGTGTACCGTTCAGCCTTGGCAGAGGTTTGCAGGCTGTCAGTACTGCTGTAAACTGTGTACAATGGCATACATCATGCAGGTCCCCTTCATGTATCCTGCACCAAAAACAACAACTTTGTTTTGTATAGCGCCTTTTAAGGAACCCAAGGATGCTTTACACTTGATAAGAACAAAAAATAAATAAATTCATTAAAAATTAAAACAAACATCAACACTACAGACCATAGGCCTTTGTAAAAAGGTAGGTTTCTGGTAGTCTTTATAAAATTGTCCAAAGAAGCAGCATATTCCAGGATGGAATATAGTGGTTGAGGAAGTCTGATAGGTACTGGGGGGTAAGCGCATGAAGGAATTTATAGGTCGTGAGGAGGATTTAATAAGAAATGCGGGATTTGACTGGGAGCCAGTGCAGGTGGACAAGGGTGGGAGTGATGTGTTGCCAGCGACTGGTGCAGGTGAGCACCCTAGCAGCTGAATTCTGTACACACTGAAGCCTGTCTAGGGCTTTGCTAGGTACCCCAGAAAGGACTCCATTGCAATAGTCCAGACGGGAGGTGATGAAGGCATGGATGAGGGTCTCTGTCATGGAGTCTGAGAGTAATGGCCAGAGTCTGGAGATGTTTTTGAGGTTAAAGAAAGCAGATTTGGTGACAGATTTGGTGTGTGATTAGAATGAGAGGGTAGAGCCCAGAATGACACTAGGGTTATGGACTTCTGGGGATGGGCAGATGGAGCAGGAAAAGATCGTCAACCGTCCACAGCAGCGCCTTGGAAGCCACAACCATGAGCTCAGCCTTATTGCTTGAGTAGATTTGATGACATTCAGATTTTTAGTTGGTGGAGGCAGTTGACAAGGGATTATGGGAGGAGCTGGAAGGATGGTCTAGTGCTAAGATAAAGCTGCATGTCATCAACATAGCAATGGAAACTTAAACCATGGTGGCGGATGATCTGACCTAGGGGGAGCATATAGATGGTAAAGAGGAGGGGTCCAAGCATGGAGCCTTGTGGCACACCTTGGCTGACTAGGGTGGAAATGGAGTCGCTGATGGTGACTACCAGAGGTGGAAAAAACCCGGTCCAGAAAGGAAAAACCCTAACCATGTCTTTACTCCATCCATGTATTAAACCAGCTGATTTGGGAAACTAGTCAGTGCAATTTGATGGTTTAGTACATGGGTGGAGTAAAGACACTGTTAGGGTTTTTAATTTCTGGACCAGGTTTTTCCACCTCTGTTGACTACCAGTCCGACTGTGTCAGACTGGTAGTCACCCTTAAAGATCTGGCATCTTTCTTCCTCGTTTGTCGACTGAATAGGGTTATATTTAAACTATCCTTTAAAGAACAATGTGCAGTTTTCACTTCAAAACTAAAGTAAATTAAACCCTGTTCCTACAAAACTGAAATAACTGATTTAAACCCAGATCTAATTTACTTTAAACTCAGTTTCGGTAGGTTTAACTTCCACCATGGCAGAATTTTTGAGACGAATGAGGTGAAAAAATTGAGTTTGTGGGAGAACAGTACAGGACCGACATTGAGTTGTAAATAAAATTAGGTGTAATCTTGTTTTCAAGTATTTGAATTGTGTTTCAAATGTTAAGGTCTTAATTATTCATTTTATAATTACTTATTATTATCATCTGGGATTGGATTAAACCATGCTGTTGAGATCCACTCCGACGTTGGCTAAGCTACCATCTAAATTGAGTTGTAGTCTGTTTTCATGAATCTCATTCACGTGCATTTGAAATATAGATGACAGATGTTTTTGATCAAATTCAAACTCGGAGAGAGGGTTACATTATAAATGAGTCCCCCAAAACTTTCCACGGCCATCTGTCAACAGCGGAGCAAAACTCTTCTCTCGTTCATCAACCGGACGAACGGATGCATGGATGAAAGTTGTGTGATTCCTGGCCAAGACTGCCTCCATCCACCCTCCAACCCCCTACCCAGAAATCTCAGCGGCAGCCACTGGCAAAGCTCGCTCAAGGTCACATGGATAAAGTCATGGGTAGAAGAGAGACTGTGTGTGTGTGTGTGTGTGTGTGTGTGTGTGTGTGTGTGTGTGTGTGTGTGTGTGTGTGTGTGTGTGTGTGTGTGTGTGTGTGTCTTAATAAGTGACTGAGCATGTGCGATTGTGTGTGTGTGTGTTCCTATGAGTGCATGTCTGCATGTGTGTCAGTGTGCAGGGCACGAGGGGTTCAAGATAAGGCGTGTTTGTGTGTGTGATAAGCACTGTATGCTTGTGAGCAAACGTGTGTGTGCGTGCGCATGTGAGCACTAAAGACGGCTACTGACTGTGCCACAACTCAGCAGGCCATGACGATAAATAATCGCCTCTGAACTGCTGCACTAATGAGCGCGCGCGTGTGTGTGTGTGTGTGTGTGTGTGTGTGTGTTACCAAGTTTTCTTTTCTAGAGGGGACAGTGCAACCTCACAAAATTCTAAAATATATAGACAAGACATACTTTCACCAATCCAATCTCAAGTACTCTTTTGCTCGCACACACACACACACACACACACACACAGCAGACCCCTGAGTGTGCGTTGGCCATAGAGGAAAATCCATCAGGAACCCTGTTGCCATTTGGAGGTCAAACCCATCGACCCCAGAGGCCGTTGCCAGGCCCATACATGCGAGCCAACAACCAATCGCAACGCGTCTGTCACAGTCCACGGCGCACCACAGGTCTGCCCTGTGCAGGACAGGAAGGAAGTGAGACCCCCCCCCCCCGTTTCTCTATGACAGAAAGCAATTCTACGGCACGGTGGAGGTTTGGTGCCACTGCAGTCTTTTCCTCACGCAGTTATTCAGTTCTTCAAAACATAGCCGTCTGTGTCAGTTCTGCAGGGTAAACTCCTGAAGGTGCACCGGCACAACGGCTGAGGACACTTAGCACACTAAAATAGGACAGATCGCCATGAACTCATGAGAGGGCTAGTGAGCATTGAGTTCTGCCTCTTCCTACATAGAAAAACCCAGTCCTCATAACATGATCCAGTCAGTAAGTACTCTGGTGTACAATACCAGCACACGCGTTGAAGAGATGAGCTCAGCGGTCCGTCCGCCTTAAATCACCGTCGCTTCATTCAGTGTCACAACCGAGGATGTGTGGAAACTGAGTTTAGGTGGATTTACACTACCGTTCAAAAGTTTGGGATCACCCAAACAATTTTGTGTTTTCCATGAAAAGTCACACTTATTCACCACCATATGTTGTGAAATGAATAGAAAATAGAGTCAAGACATTGACAAGGTTAGAAATAATGATTTGTATTTGAAATAAGATTTTTTTTACATCAAACTTTGCTTTCGTCAAAGAATCCTCCATTTGCAGCAATTACAGCATTGCAGACCTTTGGCATTCTAGCTGTTAATTTGTTGAGGTAATCTGGAGAAATTGCACCCCACGCTTCCAGAAGCAGCTCCCACAAGTTGGATTGGTTGGATGGGCACTTCTTTGAGCAGATTGAGTTTCTGGAGCATCACATTTGTGGGGTCAATTAAACGCTCAAAATGGCCAGAAAAAGAGAACTTTCATCTGAAACTCGACAGTCTATTCTTGTTCTTAGAAATGAAGGCTATTCCATGCGAGAAATTGCTAAGAAATTGAAGATTTCCTACACCGGTGTGTACTACTCCCTTCAGAGGGCAGCACAAACAGGCTCTAACCAGAGTAGAAAAAGAAGTGGGAGGCCGCGTTGCACAACTGAGCAAGAAGATAAGTACATTAGAGTCTCTAGTTTGAGAAACAGACGCCTCACAGGTCCCCAACTGGCATCTTCATTAAATAGTACCTGTTAGAGCCTGTTTGTGCTGTCCTCTGAAGGGAGTAGTACACACCGGTGTAGGAAATCTTCAATTTCTTAACAATTTCTCGCATGGAATAGCCTTCATTTCTAAGAACAAGAATAGACTGTCGAGTTTCAGATGAAAGTTCTCTTTTTCTGGCCATTTTGAGCGTTTAATTGACCCCACAAATGTGATGCTCCAGAAACTCAATCTGCTCAAAGAAGTGCCCATCCAACCAATCCAACTTGTGGGAGCTGCTTCTGGAAGCGTGGGGTGCAATTTCTCCAGATTACCTCAACAAATTAACAGCTAGAATGCCAAAGGTCTGCAATGCTGTAATTGCTGCAAATGGAGGATTCTTTGACGAAAGCAAAGTTTGATGTAAAAAAAATCTTATTTCAAATACAAATCATTATTTCTAACCTTGTCAATGTCTTGACTCTATTTTCTATTCATTTCACAACATATGGTGGTAAATAAGTGTGACTTTTCATGGAAAACACAAAATTGTTTGGGTGATCCCAAACTTTTGAACGGTAGTGTACCTTCAAATAAATCCAGACAGAACTCGTGACCTCCAAACGATGAGTGATCAATTCAATGTACAGCAACTCTTAGGTCCTCTGTTAGCCCTTCCCGACCATGATGTCATTTGCAAGGCAAATTTTGTGCGTTAAATGCAATGTCTTTAAATGAGAATAATTAATATCCATTCATCCATCCATTATCCAAACCGCTTATCCTGCTCTCAGGGCTGCGAGATGCTGAAGCCTATCCCAGAAGTCATTGGGCTGCAGGCGGGGAGACACGCTGGACAGGCCGCCAAGCCATCACACAGGGCCGACACACACACACATTCATACCTAGGGACAATTTAGTCTCCTCCCACAAACTGTGGGAGGAGACCGGAGCCCCCGGAAGAAAACCCACGCAGACACGGGGAGAACATGCAAACTCCACACAGAGGATGACCTGGTATGACCCCCAAGGTTGGACTACCCCAGGGCTCGAACACAGGACCTTCTTGCTGTGAGGCGACCACACTAACCACAGAAACAGAAGACAGCAATAGTGATCGATGAAGCAATCACAAGCGACGGCAACATCAGGAAGAAAGATCATGAGAAGGTAGAGAAATACCAAGGGCTGAGGGGAGAACTAGACCGGATGTGGAAGGTGAAATCCACAGTAGTCCCAGTGGTAACAGGAGCACTAGGGGCTGTGACCCCCCCCCCCCCCCCCCGCCCAAACTGAGAGAGTGCCTACAGCAAATTCCAGGAACTAAATCTGAGGTCTCCGTCCAGAAGCGTGTGGTCCTAGGAACAGCTAAGATACTGCACAGGACCCTCAAACTCCAGGGCCTCTGGTAGAGGACCTGAGCTTGAGGAAGACACACACCACCCAAATCAGGGTGAGAGGGAGATAGAATGAGAAACATGTATCGACTAAACACATTTTTTGAAAAAGTCTTGGGACATGTTCTTGCAGGGTCACAGGTCACATCCCTTGTCAGGCCACTAAGGCTCTGAACCTTCCACTTCTCTTTACTATTGTATACTTGTAATGTTCAACAACTGGTAATAAGTTTATTCTAGCATTGGACTCGTGGGTTAATTCAATGACCATGTCAGCTCAAAGCATCTAACGTAGGATTTGAAACTGTTTTGAAGGGAGCAATCTTCTGACTTTTGCTTTAACACCATTTGATTTGTAATTCTTTTGATTTTTTTCTTTATTTTGATTTTGATATACTTTATTAATCACCATAGGGAAATTCTTGCTCTGCATTTAACTCTGCATTTAACTGTGTAGCTAGGAGCAGTGGGTAGCCGCCGTGCAGCACCCGGGGACCAACTCCAGTTCATCTTGCCATGCCTCGGTCAAGGGCACAGACAGGAGTATTAACCCTAACATGTATACCCCCCCTTCTCCCTAATTGTATCCGGTCAATTACCCCACTCTTCCGAGCCGTCCTGGTCTCTGCTCCACCCCCTCTTCTGATCCGGGGAGGGCTACAGACTACCACATGTCTCCTCCGATACATGTGGAGTTGCCAGCCGCTTCTTTTCACCTGACAGTGAGGAGTTTCACAAGGGGGGCGTAGCCGTGAGAGGATCACGTTATTCCCCCCAGTCCCCCCTCCCCCGTGGACAGGTGCCCTGACTGACCAGAGGAGGCGCTAGTACAGCGACCAGGACACACACTCACATCTGGCTTCCCACCCGCAGACATGGCCAGTTGTGTCTGTAGGGACGCCCTACCAAGCCAGAGGTAACACGGGGATTCCGGTGCCTGTGATGGTAGCAACAGAATAGACTGCTACGCCACCAGAACACCCGGAGAAAACCCACCGAAGACACGGAGGGAACATGCAAACTCCACACAAAGGACGACTTGGGATGACCCCCAAGGTTGGACAACGCTGGGGTTCAAACCCAGGACCTTCTTGCTGTGAGGCAACAGCGCTAACTACTGGGCCACCGTGCCATAATGTAAGGTGATTTAGGGAGTCCGACTTTAAATGTACTCCTGGGTCAAAAGCCAACCGTATTACACTCCTGGGATGTAAGCCTGTTAGCAAGATGTCTACCGGAAAAACAGCCAGGGTAGGTTTCTCTTCTCCACCTCTGAACTCGCACTCTTCTCCATTCCTCCCCCATCTATCATTCTCTCATCCGCCCATCCTTTCCAATGGCAGCTCCCTTCCTGCTCTCACCTGTCACCTATAAATCCTTTCGCTTTTCTACCAGACACTCACCCCTGTTAGCGAAGTCTCCTCTCACCCTTTTCTCCTCTTTTCCCTTCTTCTCTCCCCCACGCCTTTGGATAAACATCCAAAGGGGTGGCTCGAGTGTCTCAGGTAAAATATATTTAAATTAGCTTGAAGTCATTTGCATAATGAAATTTTATCTGCCGGCATAATGAAAGCAGTGTGTGAGGGGCCCTTCCAGGGCGTCCCTCAGGGTCAGTATGTGGGGTTTGTTAAGAGCTTTGTTAACGGCCAGCTAATCACCAACCCGCCTGCCCCATCCCCCTTCAACAAACACAGAAGCCTGTCTTGTGAAGACCTCACACACACACACACACACACACACACACACACACACACACACACACACACACACACACTTGCACACACACACACGAATGTGTGCGTGCTTTCGTCCATGCATGAGAAGCTCAATGGGCTGAGATGCTCATGAATGTGGCGAAGACATTCCTCAGCACAGAGACTGCTGAAAGAGCGCACACTTGGCACACAGACACAGACATACACAGCTGAGAAGTGCTGTGAAGTAGCAGCAGTAGAAGCCAGTCAGACGTATTAAAGAGAACACACAATAGACACAAACAGCGCATACACTCGCACATTTAAAGGGTCAAGAAGCACTGAGGAGGCCAGCCATTGTATTGAGGAGTCCTCAGGTCATATCACACACACACACACACACACACACACACACACACACACACACACACACACACACACGCATGCATGCAAATACAGACACATACACAAACACAGACACGTATATGTGCAACCACTTGTGCAGTTGTGAAATATTCACTGGTCCAATTGACTTGTCAATGTACTCAGTCTACTGAAATTGTGTAACTCCCAGCGCTTCCCTGAGTTTAACGGTGGGCCGTCTTACATTACATTTCGTTGGAAGATCTGAAACCGTTCAGTGTGAAAATATGCAACAATTGAGGAAATCCGGACGGGGGGCAAATACATTTTCACGGCATTGTACCTGTCGCTTTCCCATTCTGAGAAAAGACACGGCGCAGTGCTGGCAGGAAAACCACTGAATAAAATCATAAATTGTACATTGGAGAGAAACACGTGACCTGACCTCTCGCCGCAACACCGTCCCCTGAACCTTCACGGCCATTCCGTATCTGCAGGAACCGGTATTCGTGTCACACGGTCCACTTGTTGATCATACTACACCACTGCCATTACATGCCAGCTGTTTTGCATGCCCCCTCCAGTGAAAACATACTGGATTGTGTTTAACCAACCTGCAGCGGCAGTGGGGCGCGGGGAGATGGGAGGGTCCTGGTGGTCTGTGAGGGAGTGTGAGCTGTAAAGACCAAAAGTCTCTGTTATAGCACAGTGACCAAGGCGCGTTCACACCAAACTCAACACCAAACTTTGGCACAGCATGAATCAATGAAAAATGAATGGACCGAGGCAACATGGTGCAACAAGCCCCTGTTATACATAACATATATACTATTATATATGGGTGTCCGGGTGGAATGGCGGTCTGTTCCGTTGCCTACCAACACACGTCATCGGCAGTTCAATCCCCATGTTACCTTCGGCTTGGTCGGGCATCCCTATAGACACAATTGGCCGTGTCTGCGGGTGGAAAGCCGGATGTGGGTATGTGTCCTGGTCGCTGCACTAGCGCCTCCTCTGGTCGGTCGGGGAGCCTGTTCAGGGGGGAGGGGGAATTGGAGAGAATAGCATCATCCTCCCATGCGCTACGTCCCTCTGGTGAAACTCCTCACTGTCAGGTGAAAAGAAGCCCTGGCGACTCCATGTGTATCGGAGGAGGCACGTGGTGGTCTGCAGTACTCCTCGGATCGGCAGAGGGGGTGGAGCAGCAAACCGGATGGCTCAGAGGAGTGGGGTAATATGGGCTGGGTACAATTGGAGAGGAAAAGGGGGGACAAATCCAAATATATATATATATATATATATATATATATATGTATGTATTGTTGAAGTTGGCAAAACAGCAGCAAGCCAAGTTTCATTCTAAGAGGGAAGCTACTGAACTTAACTCCAACCGAGTCCCTCGGTGCACAACTGACCTAGAGGGGAAGCTGTGCTGAGAGTGGTTCATTGCAAGCAGAACTGTCATCAAGTTGGAACGTTTTTAAACACAGGCAAATGACCATTTCCCTAATTGTATGTATCTCAGGACAAAACACCGGCTCGTTGCACCACCTTGCTTCTTTCCATTGACTCTTCATTCATTTGGATTGTGCCAAAGGTTAGCGCAAGCTAGCCCGTGACTGCTCACACCATCAAATTAACATAGTCCATGTTTTCCAATGGTGGCGAGCTCTAAAATGAGATAAAGGGCTCAGCGATGCTGCCAACCTTGCAACATTTTACTGTGCAAGTAAATGCCCTTTTATCATTTCTAGCAAGTGTGCTATTGTAGGTATCTGTCATTGGGGAATCCATGATAGGAGGGGTGTAGCTGTACCCCACAAAAAAAAAAAAACACAACAATAACATCAAGGAAATTAACAGAATAGCACAGGGGTTGCCAGTTCCTGGTATAAAAGATCCTACTTTCAAAATATAGGGGGAAACGGCACAATGAAAATTGCATGAACAGTCGATGTAAGTCACTTCAGGACCACTCAGGGCAAGAGAACCATAACCCATTCAACAGTCCAACTGGGTCAGAACAGCAATGGGGCCATTCAAAGTATTGACAGTCCCAAACTGAGTTTGCCTCCGAACCCTGGACAATTGCTTTGAATTCGCCCAGACGCCCAGCTCCTGCAGCGGCAGCTCATTCTGCACACAATGCCCGTGTTCAACAGTGAAAACATTCCTGTCAACCTGAAAGGAAATGGTACATCTCAGCTTTACGCAACACCTGTTTTACACAGACAAGGCGGGGGTGTTAACATACATCTTGAGATGCTTCAGTTATGAACCCAACACAATCATGAGAACAACGTGACTATAACACGGGCCATGTCAACATTCATTCTGCTGTGATTTTTGACCTCACAGGTGTGAGCAGGTGCATAAGTCACTGATGGGTGGTTGTTTTAGGAGGTAAGGCGGTTATGAAAGCTGAAATCTGTGATTTCCCCGATCTGTTGCTCCCTCTAGCAGTGAGAACAAGGTGTAGCAGCCAGTGAACAGTTCCCACCCTTGTAAAACGGCATCCTCAGACCAAAGCTAACCCAGGCCGTCTAATGTACCACAAACTAAATCAAACTATAAGAGAGCACTGCTCGATTTGATATTGATTGCAGACCTGGTCTGACACTGGTGACTGCAGCTGTGCGACAGAAGTCATCACATGTCATCCTTTTCCCTGCTTCAGTAGGAATAAATGTGTTTGTCACTGCACCTGTGTTCACCCTGCCTAGAATTCCTAACAGCTCAACAGCAGTAAATATAATAATAATAATAATAATAATAATAATAGGAGTCTGAGTAGTCTGGCAGTCTATTCCGTTGCTTACCAACATGGGGATCACTGGTTCGAATCCCTGTGTTACCTCCAGCTTGGTCGGGCGTCCCTACAGACACAATTGGCCGTGTCTGCAGGTGGGAAGCCGGATGTGGGTATGTGTCCTGGTCGGTCGGGGTGCCTGTTCAGGGGGGAGGGGGAACTGGGGGGAATAGCACGATCCTCCCACGCGCTACGTCCCCCTGGTGAAACTCCTCACTGTCAGGTGAAAAAAAGCGGCTGGTGACTCCACATGTATGGGAGGAGGCATGTGGTAGTCTGCAGCCCTGCCTGGATCAGCAGAGGGGGTGGAGCAGCGACCGGGACGGCTCGGAAGAGTGGGATAATTGGCCGGATAAAATTGGGGAGACAAAGTGGGGGGGACATAATCATAATAATAAAATATTTTATTTATGGGCGCCTTTCAGAGCACTCAAGGACACCTTACAAAACACAGATAAAAAATGTAGCGCTGTATCAGACAGCATAAAATCAAAGAAAGCAGGGGTGCTCAATAATAAGTCCTTACAACAGATAGGCACAAAATCATCTGTGCAAAACTCAATGCGGGTTTAACCATTAAAGTCAGGATCAGACTGAATGTGCCCATTTAAAAAGGTGCGTTTTGAGAAGGTGTTTGAAGGTGGTAAGATAGTCATTATTGTGAATGTCTTGCAGGAGAGAGTTCCAGAAGCGGGGGGCAGAACAACTGAAGGCTCTAGACCCCATGGTAGTCCAGCGGGTCGATGGTGTAGTGAGTTGGAGAGCAGAAGAGGATCTGAGAGTGTGGGAGGGTGTGTGGATATGAAGGAGTTCAGGAAGGTAGGAAGGAGCTAGGTTATTAAGGGCCTTAAAGGTGAGGAGCAGGAGCTTGAAGTCAATACAGTATTTAACAGGGACCCAATGGAGTTGCTGAAGAACAGGAGTGATATGATCTATGGAAGGAGTTCCGGTGATGATACGGGCAGCTGGATTCTGGACCAACTGAAGTTTATGAAGACACTTGAGGGGAAGACCAAAGAGGATAGAATTGCAGTAGTCAATACGGGATGTAAGCAGGCTGTGAATGAGTATGGCAGTGCTGTTAGGTGTAAGCGATGGGCGAAGATATTGTGTAGGTGGGAGTATGCAGACTGAGTCACATCACTGATGTATGCTTCAAAAGATAATGTGCTGTCCAAGATGACACCCAGACTCTTAACCTGAGAGGAAGGAGGAACTATAAAGTTATAGGAACAGTATGTGAACAGTTTCTCCAACCATGGTAAAGATGCCAGTCAGTATGATGGAACTTGACTCCAAGATCAGATAGTTAAAAAAAACTACCTATTAATGAGAAGAAAATCCCAGATTTTAACTTTAAGGCTTTTGGGGGCATGGTAGTTTAGTGGTTAATATTGGTGTAGGCCCTGATGTGGACAAGCAACCTGTCCAGGGTGTCTCTCTGCCTAACGCCTATGGGGATAACGCAATCCTAAATTGGATTAAGCAGGCAGAGAAAATGCATGATTTAATGAATTTACTTGACTGAGGCCCTTACATAAGCAAACATGCTGATTAAAAATGAATAAAGGTATAGGAATTTGCATCTCAAATTCTCTTTACCAAAAGGGACCGGGTCTTGTGAAGGCATCGTGGTCTGCAGTGGAGAGCTGCTGTACTATCCAGGCCTCCGTTCTAGCGCCGTGTATCTAGCCTCTGTTGTCTGGCCCTTTACTTTAGCCTGAAGCCAGGTTCTGCTAGATGCCTTGGATCTTAGAACCACCTTACTTCCATGTGACTTGTTCTTGCCATGTCTGTGACATTTTGGGTACACACCTCCCTGAAGTCTGAAGTCAGCTTTATTAGTCAGAAGTAATGTCATGCCAGCTGTCAGCTCTAGAAATAGCAGCGGCCTACTGAATTATCACAACAGCCGATGCTGGCTAGGATGACTTTGGTCCAAGACAGTAGAAGTACATCTCTGAAAATCAGCAGATGATGGTATACAACCATGATTTCGAACTATCACATCTTTTCAGGATCAGAGATCCATCCGTCCGTCCATTATCCGAACCGTTTATCCTGCTCTCAGGGTCGCGGGGATGCTGGAGCCTATCCCAAACGTCACTGGGTGGCAGGCAGGGAGACACCCTGGACAGGCCACTAGGCCATCACAGGGCCAACACACACACACACATTCACACCTGGGGACAATATAGTATGGCCGATTCTCCTGACCTACCTGACCTATGCAGACACAGAGGACGACCTGGGATGACCCCCAAGGTTGGACTACCCCAGGGCTCGAACCCAGGACCTTCTTGCTCTCCACTGCACCACCGTGCCAGGATCAGAGGATCATGATATTTAAATCATTGGCAAACATTTTCATTGGCGTCACATCTTCATTTGTGTATATTGTACTCGCTCACTACTGCCATCTTCCCATGTTCTGTTGAGGTTTGTCTTCTGAGACATGCCCCTTCCCTGATCGTGGACTCCAGGGGGGACTTGGGAGTCCTTATGTCTCGTACTTATGAGAGCCAGAGTGCAGCTGAGTCAGGCGTGTTTAACATTATGTAGACAGAGTGCTCAGGCTGCTGGGAGCTTTGTAAATAGTGGAAATCTCCAATGTAATGCTGGCCTACAGGCTAAGTGCTATGCAAAATGAAATGTTAAATCTCCCTAACACGCTCCCTCTCTCTCTCTCTTTCCCTCTCTCCTTTACCCATTACCCTCCTTCTCGCCATTCCTATTTTGTTTGCTCAATCTGCTCATATTTTTCTTTCTTACATTCTTTTCCCTTTTTTCCCTTTCTTTCTTGCGCTTTCTTTCACCCCTTCTCATGACCTTTTAATTGACGCTTTCCCGTCCTCCCTCAGCCCCCCCCCTTTATCTGTTCAACCCATTTCTTTACAGACTAGCCTAGATCATGGCCTGACCTAACCTTTTATCTTCTTTCTCTCTTTCCTTCTCTTGATGCTATATTCTCTCTCCCTGTCTCTCTTGCACTCTCTCTCCCTACCCCCTGCTCTCTCTCTGGCAGAGTGCAGCTAATGCCATCAAGTGTTTTCTGCAGCCCCAAGCCAAATTTGCAAAGCCCCTTTCCCCTGTGTTTCAGACACACACACACACACACACACACACACACACACACACACACACACACACACACACACACACACGCACACACACACACACACACACACAAACCCATGAATGCACACATATGCCCAAAAATAAACACACACTCACATGTGCAAAACACATACCCTGTACTAGACACAATAATATGAAAATACATACGTGCACACACATACATGAAAAAATACACACTCACTCATACAAAGTCTGCTCCACACAAGCATAAGCACCCATACGAACACACACACACACACACACATTTACACAAATGTAAAAAATGTGACTATGCCAAATCCTTTGCACACACACACACTCACACACTCACACACACACACACACACACACACACACACACACACACACACACACACACACACACACACAAAGCCAGAGTGTTGTCCCCAAAGTGTTGAACCAGCACATTACATAAGTCCGTTCCTCTCCAATTTGTCCCATCTAAACCCCCTTTTTTCATCAATGGAGGCGGACTATCCGCTTGCAGGGCTTCCAACCGCAACCGCAACAGCCTGCCATCTTCCAGGCTGTAGGATAAGGGAGGCATTCAGCCCTGTAACGTTTGGGTTACAGCCCTGGCGATACGGTCCAAAAAATGTTAGCACAACATAATTTTCCTTATCGGCCAATAGTCATTTGCCTCCAGGGGAAAACCTTGAGACATCAGATGGTTAACTGTGCTAAAAAGAGGTCATTTTTATTCATATTAGTTGCTAGCCTGCTGGGGACTAGCATCCAAAATAGTAGCATGAGGTAGGTGAGCACCCCTCATCACAGCTAGCTCCTTCCTCACAACACAACAGCTTGTTCATATTGCACTTGTTTTCCAGGTGTAAAGAAAATATCTTGGATTTTATCTAATACATTTTATATTATATCAAAGAAGGGAAACATGTAGTTGTTGTTATGGTGACTGGCAAATCTGCTGCAATGCAAAAAGTAAAAAAAAAGTTCACAACAGATATATTTGCTGTTCACAAAAATAAATAAATAAAATCAATGAGCCAATCAAATAACAAAGTCAGCCATTGATTGGTCGGTATTCCTTGACCAATTAATTCACTTGTAGGGGGGTCTCATCCCGTATGTTGACAAAATACGGATACCACTGTCATGACCTGCTTAAATGGAGCCACAGAGGTACCTGGCTAGCAGAAATATTCCTCCTCTGTGTCAGCCAAAGAACTCCTCACCAAAATATGCTGAGCAGAAGGGTGAGGGTGTGCAGAGATGGACAACCAGATGTGAACTGGCTAGCCAGGGACCATTTAAGGATGTGGGGATCAGCTTTTCAATGTATGATTTTGATATTGTGCATAAACTTCAATAATAGCATCATTTCCGTTTCCAGTGTGGGAAGATGGCTGTGCGAATTCACGTTTGCAGCGACCTCACCCAGTATTGCCGTGGGAAGATGGCGGTGCGAATTCACATTTGCGGCGACCTCACCCAGTACCGTCCCTGCAGTGTCTTTGTCCACATCTGCATCTAAGTTTGCCTTCATTTGATGGCTGGGAGATTTGGCACTGGATCGGCTGGGAGAGCTTGGTCTGCTGCGTCCTGTGGGCCCAGGGACCACGGCCCTGACTGGAGCTGTGCCCAAAGAGGAAACACCGAGGGCGGTCTGACAAGACGCGGAAGTGAGGCAGGCTAAGCTAACAGCTAGCCCATGCAGACCAGCAGTTCCAATAACACCAAGGGTGGTCTGGTGGCGGCCTCGCCTAGCCTTGACTGTGTTTTCAGTGTCGTCGTGTGGAGTGCGGGGAGGTGTGTCGAAGATGTCTGGCTGGGAGAGCTGGCGTTGGATCAGCTGAGGGAGCTTGGTCTGTTGCTTCCTGTGGGCCCAAGGACCACGGCCCTGACCAGAACTGCACCTGAATAGGAAACACTGAGGGTGGTCTGACAGGACACGGAAGCGGGGCAGGCTAAGCTAACTGCTAGCCCATGCCGACCGGCAGTTCTGACAGTCATCCTGGCTGGCGTTCATTGTTCTGGACAGTGATTTATTTATTTATTTATTGTTTAGATTTATGTGTTAGTTTGGATACCTGTGTTCTTGTAGTTCTTGTAGTGTTTGGATGCGTGTTTTTGTCTTTGTGTTGCACTGCTGTGGGCTGGGGGAAACAATGTTTCATTTCATTTCATTTGCACAAGTGCATGAAATGAAACAACAAGTAAAGTGATTCTGATTCTGATTCCGACTCTGATTCTGGTATATATTGAGCTAGTAAAAGTTATCTGGGGTGGTGAAGTTTTTACAGAGCTAGCCTGGTGGGCTTGTGCTCCCCTAGTTCCACCTTTGGAACTGGTCCCTTAGATTTTGTTTGTTTTGTTGTTTTTACACAAACACATCATCACACTCACTGCCAATGTGTGTACACACCCGTAGCGTAAGCACATAGTGTAAGTGAGTGAGTGATAATGAATTTTTAATCTTATATGAAAAAAAACACCTAAGCATATGATAACTTCCATGGTGTCACATTGGTACTTCTTCAGAGGGAGTTTGGGAGCCGGGCGGTGGAGGAGAGCAGCTTGGGGACGGGCCTCTCTTGTTCCTTCTGTCTACCAAGGACGAGAGACAACATGAAAGACAGCCTCTGTGATTTGGAAGCACTGCTAAAGCAGCCGCCGACACATAGCTTTCTCTGACTCACTCTCACTCCAGTTTCTTTCTCTCTCTTTTAAATCCCGGCATGCGGTTTCAGGTTCGAAATCAATTTGGACGAGATGAAACTTTTCAGTTTCGTTAGCTTGATCAAACGGAGCGCTGTTAAGGCGTGTTGGTAACAGAAAACCATTTAGCACGAGCAACGTGCTTTCTTTCCAAAGACTGCTTAGAGGAGGAGGAGGAGGACGAGAGAGAGAGAGAGAGAGAGAGAGAGAGAGAGAGAGAGAGAGAGAGAGAGAGATGATAGAAAGGATGATAGAGAATAATAGAGAGAGAGAAATGAGAGAGCATGATAGAGAGAAAGGAGAAATGATAGAGGGAATGATAGAATGCTCGCTCCTGCAGATTTCTCCTCTATAACATCAGGAGGATTCGCCCATTCCTCACCGACGAGATGGCACAAGTGCTCATCCAGGCTCTGGTCATCTCCCGGCTGGACTACGGCAACTCCCTCCTTGCTGGCACCCCGGCATCGGCCATCAGACCTCTGGAGCTTGTTCAGAAAGCTGCAGCTCGTCTGGTGTTCAACCGCCCTAAATTCTCCCACACAACTCCCATTCTCATGTCCCTACACTGGCTCCCAGTAGCTGCTCGCATCCAGTTTAAGACTCTGGTGCTAGCCTAGAGGGCAGTGAAAGGAACAGCTCCTTCCTATCTCCAGGCCATGGTCAAGCCCTACACACCCGCCCGACCACTTCGCTTTGCTGCCTCGGGACACCTGGTTGCCCCGTCGCTCAGAAGCCCTTGCTGCCGATCGACCCGGTCCCGGCTCTTTTCTGTCCTTGCCCCACGGTGGTGGAATGAACTCCCCACTGATGTCAGGACAGCGGAGTTGCTGCCCGTCTTTTGGCACAGGTTGAAAACTCACCGCTTCAAGAACTACTACCCTGTTACTTGTTCTTAGCACTTATTGTATTCACTCATAAAAAAAAATCTCTTTCTTGCACTTTTACTTCAGCACTGGTTTTGCTCTTAGATGCTTGTTTAGATGCACTTATGACCTCTGATGACAAGTAGTTCTCCTGATTTCCTACGTTAAATGATGCACTTATTGTAAGTCGCTTTGGATAAACGCGTCGGCTAAATGACTGTAATGTCATATAATGTAATAGAGAGACAATGATAGAAAGAGAGAAAGCGCGAGCGAGAGAGAGCAGGGCAAATGGAAGGGGGGCTGACAGAGAAAACAAGAAGAGAAGAGGATGACAGGAGGAAAAGGAAAAGTGTAAATGATAAAATAGATGGAGAGTGACAAAAAGGAGAAAAAGAGAGACAAAAGCAAACAGAAGGGCAGGCTAGACAAGGAGGTAGCGATAGAAGGAAAACGAGAGAGAGAGCACGACAGACAGAGAGAAACAGGGCTACGCGGAGGAAACAGAAATAACTGGTAGGTGAGCGAGAAAAGAGAAAAAGTGAATTGGCGGAGATAGATAATAAAAGGGAGAGAGGGAAAGAGAGATGCCTGGAGAGGTCCTGGAGAGCTGGGAAACAAGACAGAGACAGAAAGGCGAGAGAAATAGAAAGAGAGCGACGCACTGGCCCATTAAACCGCCGTTATTGCTCTTCAGATGTGTGTCGGAGGAAAATACGGCTGTGATGAAGGAACATAAATAAACTATTAGCCATCAAAAGACTGCGTTTGGCAGCCAGCGGCTAGCCAGATATCACCGCCTCGATGAGGAGAGAAAACACCACACCACAAACACATTAACGGAGGGGAAGAAAACTAAACCTAGAAGGAAATTAAAAGAGAAACCAGACCAAATGGAAGAGTAGGAGAGAGAGAGAGCATGATTAAATAGATGATGGAGAGGGACAACAAGAAAGGGAGGGCACGCAGAGAGAGAGAGAGAGATGTAGGTAAGTAGAGAGATCGATGTAGGTAGGTATAGGTAGACAGAGAGAGTGAGAGAGTAGGGAGGTGGAGAGGTAGATGTAGGTAGTTATAGGTAGACAGAGAGAGAGAGTGAGAGAGATGTAGGGAGGTGGAGAGAGAGGTAGGTGGGTAGATAGGTAAAAAGAGAGGTAGGTTGAGAGAGGTAGGTAGGTAGGTAGGTAGAGAGAGAGAGAGATGTAGGTAGAGAGAGAGAGATGTAGGTAGAGAGAGCGAGGTAGGTAGAGAGAGAGCGAGGCAGAGAGAGCAAGGCAGAGAGAGCAAGAGAAAGAGAGAGGTAGAGAGAAACAGAGAGGTAGAGAGAGAGAATGAGTGAGTCCGGGTAATGCTCAGGGTGTAAAAATCAGAAAATCAGAGTCTGTTGAGTCTTTAAATCCAAACTTAAAACTCATCTTTTTGCCTTAGCCTACAAATAGTTGCTTTTAAGTTGAGTGCTTCACAACCTGCACTACATGGCGGGTCGGTTTCTGTCTCAATGAATTTACCAACCACTGTTCTGCTGATGAGATTATAGAGTATAGAGTATAGATTATAGATGATAGAATAAAGATCATAGAGTATGGATTATAGAGTATAGATGATAGAATATAGATTATAGAGTATAAATTGACTATTGTAAACTGTTCTCTTCTCTAACATGTCTTTTCTCTCTCTCTGAATGATGTCTTCTCCTTCCTCTTCTTCTGTGTGTGAATGGTGTGATGTGAGTCTCCCTTGTGTGCACGTGCAGTCTGTCCTCCTCCCAGGTCTCCATGGTGATGGTGGTCACCACCTGGACACTGCTTGGCAACCCCCTCATCACATTTTCTTTTTATATATCTTATAAATCCATATATTTTTGTTATCCTGTTTCAATTTTACATCCTTCTCTCACTCGGACATGTGAATAATGTGTGGTTTTTTGGGTTTTTTTTGTTTTGTTTTTTTGTCTACATGGTGATGGTGGTCACGTGGCTCGGGTCCTGGGCTGTTCCGGTGTCGTCTGGACACTGCTCGGCATCCTCCTCATCATATTCTTCATATAATTTATAATTCCATTATGATTCTGTTATCTTCTTTCAACGTTGTATTGTTTAAATTGTGTAAAAACAACATCCACTGCACGTTGTCCGTCTTGGGAGAGCAATCCCTCCTCTGTTGCTCTCCCTGAGGTTTCTTCCTGGGTTTTTTTCTCCCTGTTAAAGGTTTTTTTCTTTTCTTTTAGGGAGTTGTTCCTTATCCGACGTGAGGACTAAGGACAGGATGTTGTGTTGCTGTAAAGCCCCCTGAGGCAAATTTGTAATTTGTGATAATGGGCTAGGCGGCACAGTGGCGCAGTGGTTAGCACAGTTGCCTCACACCAAGAAAGTCCTAGGTTTGAGCCCCGGGGTATTCCAACCTTGGTGGTCATTCCAGGTCGTCCTCTGTGTGGAGTTTGCATGTTCTCCCCGTGTCTGCGTGGGTTTCCTCCCACAGTCCAAAGACATGTAGGTCAGGTGAATCAGCCATACTAAATTGTCCCAATGTATGAATGGGTGTGTGTGTGTGTGTGTGTGTGTGTGTGTGTGTGTGTGTGTGTGTGTGTGTGTGTGTGTGTGTGTGTGTGTGTGTGTGTGTGTGTGTGTGTGTGTGTGTGTGTGTGTGTGAGATGGCCTGGCAGCCTGCCCAGGGTGTCTCCCTGCCTGCCGCCCAATGACTTCCGGGATAGGCTCCAGCATCCCCGCAACCCTGAGAGCAGGATAAGCAGTTCGGATAATGGATGAATGGATGGATGGATGGATGGATGGATAATGGGCGATACAAATAAAATTGACTTGACTTGACTCAAAATCATACTTTAGTAAAAAGTAAATGTACTTTACTAGAAAATCGCTTTAAGAATGTCACTTGAGGAAAGTATCTATTCAATGTACCTAAGTAAGTTATTTAGTTGAAAAAGCAGCCACATCATGATTATCATCATCATCAGTAGTAGTAGTAGTAGTAGTAGTAGTAGTAGTAGTAGTAGTAGTAGTAGTAGTAGTAGTAGTAGTAGTAGTAGTAGTAGTAGTAGTAGTACCCATACCAACATGTGCCCTGGCTCTGCTAAGGAGGCTAAGTAGGTGTGGGTTTGGCTAGCACTTGGATGGGAGACCTACTGGGAAACTAAGTTGCTGGTGGAAGTGGTGTTAGCGCGCCAATAGGGGTCAGTCTTCCCTCCGGTTCTACTTTAAAAAAAAAAGCAATCCCAGTGACAGGGGTACTGTGTTGTAGGAGATGTTAAAACGAGGTCTTGACTCACTGTGGTTATTAAAGATCTCATGGCACTTATCACGAAGAGAGGGAGGGTTCCCCAGTGTCCTGGCAGAATTCCCAACCTGGCTCTGTCCACCTAATCATCCCCCCATGTAATTGGCTCAATGATTTAGTAGTACTAATATCTTTATTCAGTTAACTCTTGTGAGGAGAACCTCCCATAATAGAACTCTACATCTTTTTTGATGTGAACCACTTCATGGATCTGCAATATAACCAACTTCCTCGAACGTGTGTGGTCAAAAAATACATCTGTACAGTGTACAGTGCACACTTAATAAGAACATAAGCATCAGTTATCAGAGGTCAGACATAGTGGCACAGTTCCTCAGAC
Organism: Lampris incognitus; assembly: GCF_029633865.1. NCBI lineage: Eukaryota > Metazoa > Chordata > Actinopteri > Lampriformes > Lampridae > Lampris > Lampris incognitus. Next base: position 109,180,986 of record NC_079211.1, read on the forward strand.
CAAAAGGCTTCAGGTCTCAGGAATAGCATTGTCAAGTCTAAGGTGTCATACAATTGAACATCAGACAAAATAGCTTCGGACAAAACACATATCAGACAAGACGGGCAGTCTTATAGGGCTTTCACACTTGTCCACTCTGTTCTGGATGGACTTCGTTCCTCTGATCTTTAACACTATAAGCCGGTCCCTTGAATTCCAGCATCCTGGAGAGTGACTTGTCTCTTTCTCATCACTTGAACTGATAAGAATCTTTGGCCCAAATATGGCCCACATCTGCAGTTATCTTACGGACCACATTTGGCCTTGAATGACGGCGTTGACTCAGGGTGAGTGTGGCTGCCTCAACTCAGCCACACTTGGGGCACACTTGGGCCACATCTGGCCCACGTAATATGTGCTGTAACCCACGTCAAGCCTGGCTCATAACATTTGGGCCATGTCTGGCCCACAGAACACTTGTTGTAACCCAAGTCAGGCCCAGTTTATGACATTTAGGCCACATCTGGCCCACACAATAGTTGCCAGTGTCGTAACTGAGCCCTAAGTACCAAAACTGCCCCAGATTAGGCCCAAATGTGTCTGCTATCTGGGGAAAGAATGCCTGTGCTTGCCAATGATTGTTCATTAGATAAATTTTATTAATATGGATGAATTACGATACGGATCCCAGGCCTTTTGTTAAAAGACAAGGTTGAGCAGGAGATTATTTTTCTCATTCAAATGTTTCCAATAGTCATCAGTGCTGATGTAGACAGAGCACTGTAGGTGAAGGAGTCATCCCTCCACCTGGTTGGATCACGTAGTGAACAATGTCTTTAATGAGAAAGACTGGCTTTAAACTTTCAGGCTCGATTTGATGACTTTTACATTTCTATGTAGCACATTAGGACCAGGTCGTCCTCTGTGTGGAGTTTGCATGTTCTCCCCGTGTCTGCGTGGGTTTCCTCCGGGTGCTCCAGTTTCCTCCCACAGTCCAAACACAGGTCAGGTGAATCAGCTGTACCAAATTGTCCCTAGGTGTGTATGTGTGTTGGCCCTGTGATGGACTGGCGGCCTGTCCAGGGTGTCTCCCCACCTGCTGCCCAATGAATATTGGGATAGGCTCCAGCATCCCCGCAACCCCACTAGGGATAAGTGGCTTGGATAATGGATGGATGGATGGCTATTAGAGCCAAAGATTGGAAGGAAATACACCAGATATTGTAGGTGCGATAATAAAGTTCATATCGTCTCCAGTCTGAGTTGACGTTATTAAAATTAATACGCTGGACCATTCTCTGTTCCACTGCAGTGAATATTTTGGCAATTTTGTATAACTATGCTTATTTTTCACACACCCCTTCAGTTGTTTTTGAATAATTTCCCATCCCCTAAATAACAAGGCGATATGCTTGTCCCCTCATCGGTCCAACACTATGCAGCTATGCCCGCCATGCCTCTTTTACTGTCAGCTGGAAACTTATATGAAAAAAAAAATTCTTATTGTTTTTAAGGACACAAATATTGTAACGGACTCATCCGGATACCGTGTCATCCGGATGAGTCATGCTTTCCCGCTTAGAAAAGCGGACAGAACTGTGTTGATGCAGATGCATCCTGTATTGTGAAAGCCCTGTTGGGCTCTCATGAAGTTCTAGCAGGGTCTGAAACTGTTGGTCCTGATGGTGTAGTGTGGCAGGAGATGTGACAAGAACAACTACGGCAAGGACACCATGCTGGTGAGTAGCCGATTTGGCCTACAGATCCAATCATCAAAATAGGAAACACCACTCACCAATAGCACCAACTCTTGCTCGTACCTGCCACTTAAAGGCCAGTCGTGAATGTTAACAAGCCTTCCGACTACTTGAGACCAGTGAGAAAAGTTATGGCTAAGGCTAATGGTTTAGGCCGTGAACTAGGTTTTTAAACATGGAATTAAATCTGATTCCTGATTTCGATATTTCCAGAAAATAATTAAGTACAGCAACAGCGTATTTTTAACTTGCTGCTATGCTTATACCACTGACAGAGCCATTGGTCGAATGTGGGGATAACATAGCCAGAGTTAGTGTATTTGTACTTTCCACTATTGGTAAAGTACCCACCAAACCCAGATAGCATCCAGATTTGGGCCACTTCAGGCAATGATGCAGCACCGATGGCCTTCTTCTGGCCCTGACAAAATTAATGTGAGCCTGAAGTGGCCCACATGTGTACTAGCAAATATGGCCAAATCAAATGTGGGCCTTTTTTGGCAAAGATGCGGTGCTCTCGGCAACATGTAATTTGGATGTGACCCTGAAGTGGCCCGTGTGGTAAATGGTGAATGTAGCCCAGATATCACAAAACAAATATGGGCCACCTTTGGCAAATATGTGGCACATATGGCATTGATATGGTTTGGTTCTGGCCCAGATCTGGCAAACAGGAGCGGACCGCCCAAGTGCCATCATTCCACGCGGTATGTGGGCTGGATAAAGTGTCAGCGTGGGACGGGTCCGGGCCACAGCCATTTTGCTATCTGGGAATGGCTTACAAATGCTCTCTATTTGTCATGTGCACACATTCACACTTCTAGACAGATAAAAAGAAAGACAGATGTGCAGAGATAGAAAGCCATAGAGAGAGATAGACACGGGGCTGTAACCAGATGAAAGATGGAGAGACGGGGGGGGGGGCAAGGAATTGCTTGGAGACGGTGTCAGAACAAATTAATATCACGCTAATTTTGCTCCATCATCAAATCAACTCTCGTTTGTTGTACCAGTGATAACCAAATCACCTGCTCATGTCGTGTTGCTACGGTCGTTCATGTCTCGTGACCCAGTCTGGCAGCGGAGGACGATGCCCCTCCATGTGTCTCGCTGCCTTTTGATGCAAAAGGTGACTTGCAGGGGACGATAGGCTGGACGGCCAGTGTAAGGTAAGATATGAACTCTAACGACACAAGCAAGTTGTAGTATTTTTTTTAAATCCAATGATGTAAAGATGAACAGAGTTGCTAACCCAACAAAGAGAAAAGCCAAAGAGAAAAGCCAAAGATGGCCGATATGAGCTGGAGATTTCCACCAACACCAAAGGTGAGGCCGCAGCCTCTGAAACAACATGCATGTTTTATATATACTATAGTATATACTTTATTAATCCCCATGGGGAAATTCACTCTCCTAGCTGTGTAGCTGGCCCTGTGAGGGCCTGGCGGCCTGTCCAGGGTGTCTCCCGCCCAATGACTGCTGGGATAGGCTCCAGCAGACCCTGAGAGCAGGGTAAGCGGTTTGGATAATGGATGGATGGATAGATGGATACCTGTGTAGCTAGGAGCAGTGGGCAGCCGTCGTGCAGCGCCCAGGGACCAACTCCAGTTCTTCTTTCCTTTGCCTTGCTCAGGGGCACGGGCAGGACTATAAACCCTAAAATGCATGTTTGTTTTTGATGGTGGGGGAAACCGGAGCACCCGGAGAAAACCCACCGCAGACACAGGGATACCATGCAAACTCCACACAGAGGACGACCTACGATGACCCCCAAGGTCGGACAACCCCAGGGTTCGAACCCAGGTCCGTCTTGCTGTGAGGCGACAGCGCTAACCACCGTGCCACCACCGTGTGTGGTTATCTCCACCACTGCTCGTGTCTCTGTACTGGTGTTGTCCGCTGCTAGTGCTGTGTGTGTGATACATCCAATCATTTTTGCTCATGCTATCCTCCGTTAAGCCTATTCAATGCCTATTCATGTCTTTTTGTTTTTAAATTAGCCTTTTCTCTAGGCTGCCATTAGTAATATCTGGCCAGGGAGCACGCATGCAAATTGGCCCGTTGTGGCTGTGGTACATTTACAGTAATGCTTATTAATGTGAACAGCCTGGGTCAAATAAACAAAATATATTGTTGGGATTATGACAAGAATTGTTTGGTATTTACGCCAGTCAACACATTTATCATTCTCTGATAGCAGATTCCCCCCCCCCCCCTCATTTTTGGAAGTCATGCCAATAAATTATGTGTAAAATGAATTGAGGAAGAAAGAGATGGAGAGAGAGAGAGAGAGAGAGAGAGAGAGAGAGAGAGAGAGAGAGAGAGAGAGAGAGAGAGAGAGAGAGAGAGAGAGAGAGAGAGAGAGAGAGAGAGAGGGAGAGAAAACAAGATACAGTACATGTCTATGTACTGAAGTACACAAACAAGTATACAAGAAAGGAATTTAATGTACAACATTGATCATTTATCTTGACGTGATGAAAAACAAAATTGTTTCTGCCTTCCTCACACACACACACACACACACACACACACACACACACACATATATACACACACACACACACACACACAATAATAGAAGTCTTTGACACACTTACGCGTCCACGTAATGTGGTGGTCTGTTCCATTGCCTACCAACACAGGGATCGCCAGTTTGAATCCCCACGTTACCTCTGGCTTGGTCAGGCATCCCTATAGACACAATTAGCTGTGTCTGCGGGGGGAAGCCGCATGTAGGTATGTGTCTTGGTTGCTGCACTAGCGCCTACTCTGGTCGGTTGGGGCGCCTGTTTGGGGGGGGGGGGGGGACTCAAAGGGAATAGCGTGATCCTCCCACGCGCTACGTTCCCCTGTCAAAACTCCTCACTGTCAGGTGAAGAGAAGCGGCTGGCAACTCCACATATATCGGAGGAGGCATCCCAGACACATTTGGGCCTAATCTGGGGCACTTCTGATACTTAGGGCTCAGTTACGGCACTGGCAACTGTTGTCAGGCCCAAATGTCATAAGCCGGGCCTGACTTGGGTTACAGAAAGTGCTGCGTGGGCCAGACGTGGCCAAAATGTAATGAACCGACTTGACTTGGGTTACAGCACATACTATGTGGGCCAGGTGTGGCCCAGGTGTGGCCCAAGTGCGGTTGAGTTGAGGCAGCCACACTCACCCTGAGTCAACGCCATCATTCAAGGCCAAATGTGGCCCGTAAGATAACTGCAGATGTGGGTCATATTTGGGCCAAAGATTCTTTGCTATCTGGGATGTGGTAGTCTGCAGCCCTCCCCGGATCAGCAGAGGGGGTGGAGCAGCGACCGGGATGGCTTGGAAGAGCGGGGTAATTGGACAGATACAATTGGTGAGAAAAAGGGGGGGGATCTAAAAAACAAAACAAATATCTGCTACACTTACGCCACATGTTTCTGTTTTGACCTTCTGGCTCCAGCTTTGCCTCTTATTCAGCCGTGGTCCTCGTCTTACTAGATGCAAATGGCAACTACTGTAATTATCATGGCTTATATTTAGGATGAACATGATCACTGCTGGCCTCCATGGGCTCCCCCTAGCGGCTGGGCCTCAAAATGCTTTCGACTATCCCCCTTATGGGCAAGCCCTGCACACACACACACACACACACACGCACACACACACACACACACACACACACACACACACACACACACACACACACACACACACACACACACACACACACACACACAGAAATGCATACACAAACAATACTGCTCCTTCAGGACAGTTGAAAACTGGAATGAAGTGAAAGTCAAAGGGAGAAAATGAAGCAAAAAGGTAGACAGAATGTATGGAAGACAGAAAGACATACAGCAAGACAGAGAAACAGACAGACAGACAGTTAGACAAACAGAAAGATGATAAGACAGACACAGAAGCAGACAGAAAAACAGACAAACAATGTTGTGTCGATGGTGTCCTCTGAGTATTTCTACTGAAACATAACCAAAAGTCTAGTTTAGATTAAAACTCTTAAAACTCTCTCTCACACACACACTGTTTTTGCATAATGTTTTGTTAACCCTTTGGGAGTATATGACTTGAACCACTTTTTAAAAAAAGACCTCTTTGAATATGTTAAAGCCGTTACTTGTGCTGATGTTGTGAAATGGATATGTCATTGTTGAAGTTTTGTTTTATGTAAAATAAAGAGTTGTTTAAAACTCCAAAAAATCATATCTCTCTCGCTCACTCTCTCTCTCTCTCTCTCTCTCTCTCTCTCTCTGTCACTCACTCTCTCGCTCACTCTCTCTCTCTCTCTGTCACTCACTCTCTCGCCCACTCAATTCAACTCATTGATGCTTTATTGGCATGACTGCATTAATTACAATGTTGCCAAAGCAAGTGACAGCAAAACAGGTCAACAGAGCACCAAACAAACAATAAATAAATAACTGGGAAAAGGAATAGCTGTCTCTCTCGCTCACACTCTCTCTCTCTCGGTCATGCTCTCTCTCACTCTCTCGCTCACCGTCTCTCTGTCGCTCACTCTATCTCTCTCTCTCTCACTATCGGTCGCTCTGCCTGTTTCTCTCTCTCTGATGCTCTCTCTCTCTCTGTCACTCATTCTCTCTCGCACTCTCTCTGGCTCTCTCTTGCTCACTGACACACACACACACACACACACACACACACACACACACACACACACACACACACACACACACACACACACACACAGAGTTTGGTTAATGACAAGAGACAAGAAGCCAGGCTAATGGGGGCAGGTGCTGCTGAACCTAAAAGTCCCTCTGCAGCACAAACACATGCACACATACACCTTAATGAGCACACAGCAACACACACACACACACACACACACACGACGCAGTCAGCTGGCATGTGCAGGTTAATTGGAGCGGAGATGTGTAGCCTGTGTGGTGAAACGACATGTCACAATGTGGTAGAAGGCCCGTGTTTTACACAATGCATGCACACCGCCCCAATGACCCCGGGTAACAACCCCGGGTAGCAACCCTGGGTAATAACCCCGGGTAACAACCCCGGGTAACAACCCCGAGTAATAATCCCGGGTAATAAGCCAGGCTAGTTTGGAGATAGCAATTCTGAAAGGCAAGTAAGTCTGCGAGGGAAACACACTGATTTTGACTGCACACTCGACTTACAAGGAGCTGAGGATTCGAACGGGACGCTTCTTAGTGACGGAGTGCATGTGATGATGTGTACCCAACTGTACAGCCCACAACACAGCCACGCTGTCACGTGACCGTGTGACAGAGCGCAAAACACGGACTCTGTGTTCATGTGTGTGTGTCTGTGAGGTGTGTCTGCATGAGAAACTGTGTGCATGTGCCTAGGAGTCTGTTTTACGCTGTCTACCAACCCCTGTGTGTGTGTGTGTGTGGTTGTGTCTGTGTGTGTGTGTGTGTGTGTGTGTGTGTGTGTGTGTGTGTGTGTGTGTGTGTGTGTGTGTGTGTGTGTGTGTGTGAGTAGGGGAGGGGTGTGGGTGTGGGTGTGTGTCGGTGTGTGTGTCGTGAGTAGGGAAGGGGTGTGTGTGTGTGTGTGTGTGTGGGTGTGTGTGTACATGTTTAACTATCCTAATGTGGACAAAACGTCCTCATTAGGATAGGAAAACCAGAAACCACCTACCTTGTGTGGACAATTTAGAGGTCCTCACAAGTAAAAGGGTCTATTTTAGGGTTAGGACTCGGTTTTAGGGTTAAGGTTAGAATCAGGGTTAGGGTAAGGTTAGGGTAAAGGTTAGGTTAAGGTTAGAATTAGGGTTAGGGTAAGGTTAGGGTTAGGGTTGGGTTAGGGTTAGGCATGTAGTTTGCGTGGTTAAGGTTAGGGTTAAGGGCTAGGAAATGAATGTAGTCAATGAGGGGTCCTCATAAGGATAGTGACACGAGTATGTGTGTGTGTGTGTGTGCATCTGTAGTGAGTAGGGAAAGGATGTGTGTGTGTGTGTGTGTGCGCATCTGTAGTGAGTAGGAAAAGGATGTTTGTGTGTGTGTGTGTGTGTGTGTGTGTGTGTGTGTGTGTGTGCATCTGTAGTGAGTAGGGAAAGGATGTGTGTGTGTGTGTGTGCATCTGTAGTGAGTAGGGAAAGGATGTGTGTGTGTGTGTGTGTGTGTGTGTGTGAGAGAGAGACAGAGAGTAGGGGAGGGATATGTGTGTGTTTGTGTGTGCGTCTGTAGTGAGTAGGGAAAGGATGTGTGTTTGTGTGTGTGTGTGAGAGAGAGAGAGTAGGGGAGGGATATGTGTGTGTGTGTGCGTCTGTAGTGAGTAGGGAAAGGATGTGTATGTGTGGTAGTAGTGAGTAGGGAAGGGATGTGTATGTGTGGTAGTAGTGAGTAGGGAAGGGATGTGTATGTGTGGTAGTAGTGAGTAGGGAAAGGATGTGTATGTGTGGTAGTAGCGAGTAGGGAAGGGATGTGTGTGTGTGTAGTGAATAGGGAAAGGATGCGTGTGTGTGTATGTGTGTGAGAGTAGGGGAGGGATGTGTGTGTGTGTGTGCATCTGTAGTGAGTAGGGAAAGGATGTGTGTGTGTATGTGTGTGAGAGTAGGGGAGGGATGTGTGTGTGTGTGCATCTGTAGTGAGTAGGGAAAGGATGTGTGTGTGTGTGTGTGTGTGTGTGTGTGTGTGTGTGTGTGTGTGTGTGTGTGAGAGAGAGAGTAGGGGAGGGCTATGTGTGTGTGTGTGTGTGTGTGTGTGTGTGTGTGTGTGTGTGTGTGTGTGTGTGTGTGTGTGTGTGTGTGTGTGTGTGTGTGTGTGCGTCTGTAGTGAGTAGGGAAAGGATGTGTATGTGTGTGCGTGTGGTGAGTAGGGAAAGGATGTGTGTGTGTGTATGTGTGTGAGAGTAGGGGAGGGATGTGTGTGTGTGTGTGCATCTGTAGTGAGTAGGGAAAGGATGTGTATGTGTGTGTGTAGTGAGTAGGGAAGGGATGTGTATGTGTGTGTGTGCAGTGAGTAGGGATGTGTGCGTGTGTGAGTAGGGAAGGGGTGTGTGTGTGTGTGTGTGTGTGTGTGTGTGTGTGTGTGTGAGAGAGAGAGAGAGAGAGTGAGTGTGTGTGTGTATGTGTGTTAGAGTAGGGAAGGGGTGTGTTTGTGTGTGTGTGTGTGTGTGTGTGCGTGTGTGTGAATGTGTGTGTATGTGTGTGAGAGTAGGGAAAGGATGTGTGTGTGTATGTGTGTGTGTGTGTGTGAGTGTGTGTGTGTATGAGTAGGGAAGGGATGTGTGTGTGTGTGTGTGAGTGAGTGTGTGTGTGTGTGTGTATGTGTGTGAGAGTAGGGAAGGGATGTGTGTGTGTGTGTATGTGTGTGTGTGTGTGTGTGTGTGTGTAACAGTGTGTGTGTGCTCCAGTGTAAATATGCTCGGTGCCCCGGAGCAAACAGTACGCTGCTTCTAGATGAGATGTAGTGATACACGCCACGCTGAGAGAAGACACACTAGCAGAGGAATGAATACTATCACACTGGAAAGGGCTCTCTCTCTTTACTTCTTTTTTCCCTCTCTCACAATCTTGCCTCTCTCTCTCTCTCTCTCTCATTTTGCTGTGCTGCCTTTTCTCACTATCTCTCTCTACCTTCAACCATTTTCTCTTTTCTCTACTTTCTTTCCCTGCCAATATGTCTTTATGTATGCATTTTTCTACTCATCTCTCTCTCTCTCTCTCTCTCTCTCTCTCTCTCAACCCCCCCCCCCCCCAGTCTAACCGTCTCTACCTCCCTCGGCGTCTGACAACAAGGACAACTAGTTTCATCCCTCCGTTGAGCGCTAGTCTTTCACTCTCATTCAGCTTTCCTTAGTCTCTGTGTGTGTGTGTGTGTGTGTGTGTGTGTGTGTGTGTGTGGTGGAGGGGGTGTCTTGCATCCCTTGCCAGTGAAGTACTACAGAGCCACGTACCAACGGAGGGAGAGAAAGGGGGGAGGCAGAGAGATAGATAGAGAGAGAGAGAGAGAGATTTGAAAAAAGGTTATATATATATATATATATATATATATATATATATATATATATATATATATATATGTTGCATTATATCCTTATAGCTGTAGAAGTTGTGGGAAGCACAGTTGACTGGTTATGAAAAAGCAGAACTACAGCGTGTTGTCACCAGTTCGAATCCCCGTGTTACCTCCTGCTTGGTCGGGCGTTCCTACAAACACAATTGGTCGTGTCTGCGGGTGGGAACCCGGACTTGGGTATGTGCCCTGGTCGCTGCACTAGCGCCTCCTCTGGTCGGTCGGTCGGGGCGTCTGTTCGGGGGGGGGGACTGGGGGGACTAGCGTGATCCTCCCACGCGCTACGTCCCCCTGGTGAAACTCCTCACTGTCAGGTGAAAAGAAGCGGCTGGCGACTCCACATGTATGGGAGGAGGCATGTGGTAGTCTGCAGCCCTCCCCGGGTCGGCAGAGGGGGTGGGGCAGAGACCGGGACGGCTCGGAAGAGTGGGGTAATTGGCCGGATACAATTGGAGAGAAAAAAAGGGGGGGTCGCTTATTTCCATACTATTTTACAATTAGCGAAGCACTTTTGTGGAACAAAATACATCGACGGAAAAATAATAATAATAATAATAATACAAAAAATAATACGCAATAATGGAAATAGATATGAAGTTAACACGAGAGACACTTCGAAGGGAAAAATGGAAGCGAGCGAACTGAATCCCTATGAGAAGTAAGATGAGGAAGGATGAAGGTCTACCTCAGCCTCCTCCTCACCCGTTCATCTCTCTCACCCCGCGTACACCTGGTTTTAAAATGTGTTTATATGCGGTCGGATCACAAGTGGACGGCGCTAAATACAGGTGTAAACCACCACCAGAACGTTTTGTGAACCGGTTCCTCAAACCACTTGCCGAGGTGGTCTGGGACGCATTTGACCACGTAAACGCTAATGCGTCCTGATGCGTCCCCGACAAGGACGTAACAGGAAATGCGTCATCAATGCAGGATGTGGTGGTTGTTTTGGTAACAGCACGCCAACTTTTGAAAAAATGGAGAGGGAGGAGAGTGTAGGTGGTTGGAGTACAAAACGAGATGCCTAACCTCCATCTGGGCGGAAGAACCAGTCCTGTCAGGCTCAACCGCTGGAATAGTCCGTACATGTATGTTAGTGCTTGAAATATCTTCAAATTAGCTATTGTTTTCACAGCTAGTCGGCAAATCTGGCGCCTGACTGAGGCCCTTTGACCTTGTAGCGGAAGTGACGTAGACTAACTAAATCTTCTTCTTCGGAGTAACGAAATCTGATCACCAGTGGTCGGCAGGACGCATTTGGAGACGCATGACAGACACATGTGTAAACGGCGATGTGTCTCGCTCTACACTTGTGATCCGATCGCCCAAAACGCATTTTAAAACCCGGTGTAAACGGGGTGTCTGTCACTCTGCGTGCGCGCGTGCGTTTCACATTAGGGACTTGCAGCGTTCACCGCACAAGCCACAAACAGCGACCTCTCTTTGTCTCCCCCCTTAATCTCAGTCTCCATCCTCCAGTAGTTCACAATGTCCCATCTGTGGAGTGTCCCTTGTCCATGCTAAACGTCCTCCATGTTACTGACTTCCCCAAAACAAGCTCTCCCCGCGTGGGCGTACGCAGAAAGGTGAATAGGTAAGAGGAATGTACACGTATGTTTGTGTTTGTACACACTTGTGCGAGGGGGAGACTCTGTGTGTGTGTGTGTGTGTGTGTGTGTGTGTGTGTGTGTGTGTGTGTGTGTGTGTGTGTGTGTGTGTGTGTGTGTGTGTGTGTGTGTGTGTGTGTGTGTGAACAGTATGGGGAAAAGGGCAAACTCACAGGTTGTCATGTGTTCCCACCAAACGCGAAGCGAATTTTCGCCTCGCTTTACGCGCGCGAGTTTGATCGAGCGATCTTTTTTTTTTTTCAATTCGCGCTACTCGCGCGAGTTTGGCCGCAGGATCGAGTACGCGAACCCGCGACGATCAGCTTGTCCTCCATTTTCTGACTCAACGGGACGTCGCCGGGACGCCAGTGACGTCAGGAGATCTCAATAGGCTTTCGCGACACAGCGTCACGAGAATTTCTCGCTCAAACTGAATATGTTCAACTCGCGGCGCTCGGGTAGTGTATTCCAAAATGGACACGCACACGCACACGCACGCACACACACACACGATTCAAAGTGTGGGGTTTGGACAGTTACAAAGTGCATTCTCTTTTCTGGCATGGACAGCTGAGAACAAGGAAGTATCTTGCCAAGTGTCTGAGATGAGACGCACACGCACACGCACGCACACAAATACAGGCACAAATGAATAAATACAAAAGCAACATCTCGAAAGAAGCTCGCTAATTTCAGGGTTTATTAACCATTAGCATATAACACGAGGATTAGCTAGATTACACACAAACACTTGCCTCCGTACAGGCGCACACTACACATCAACACAAACTCACTGTCACGCATCTTCACACACAAGCCGCGCACCAACCCTAGATCACAATCAGGACCCGTATCGCGGAGCGTCTCGGAATTACTCCCAGGATGTGCGTTGAGAGTGTGACTGGAGATGAAAAGCTCCCTCAGATACTCCAACCTCGTGGAGGCACGTGGGAGTCAGTCGCGAGGGTTCCTCAGATGGGGTGGGGGGTGCAGGAAGTGGGACAGCACTATTTTATGGCGCTTTGAGGTGCAAAGTCAAGTCACCACGGCGTACTGTGCAGTACGAGACACTCCACTGACTTTCAGGAAATCGTCACCGAGCGAAGTGACATCCAAGGGGTTCGCAGGTGGCGCTGAAACACGAGAAGGTTCTCAGCGAGGAGTCAGGTGTGCGCTCGGACCACCTGGGACTGGTGATCGAATAGTTTGCATCCGTCACAGTTTGGGTGTTTATGCTGTGATAGGCGTCCTCGTCCACTCTCAGGGAATAATCTCAATAATTATAATAATAATAAAGAATAATATTAATATGTGTTCAATTTATAGTGCCAACAACTCCCAAACCCCAGCATGGAGGCAGCCTGTGTCTGTGTTATCTCTGTTTGAGTGCTGTGAGAATGAATGAATCTGCACACTAGTGGAGCGGTGTTAGGGCAAACAAGGGCTGAGTTATTATTCTACTGATGGATGCTTGCGGGGAATTTGAATCATTGCTATCGCACTGTTACGTTTTCCCACCCACCAAGACGTTTAAAGATGCCAAAACGCTGGTTTTCGTGGGAAAGGCACAAGAGCTAGATGTTTGGGGAGAGAGGGTAGAGTCCGTCACAAATAGTAGGGATTACATTTGAATCAATCTGAGTTCTGCTCCTAACTTCTCTGCATTATGCAGGGCTTTGTCTGCACGCCGTCTGCTTGGACCTCCTGACGGGTAAGGACACTTCTCCAGTGCTCTTAAATACTGATGGACTCATATGAGATCCCTCCGAGAATTTTGGGACACTTCTTATCATTTCTTTTTTTGTGTGCAAGTTTTCACATAACAAGAATTTGACTTGGTTGGTCCTTCAAATGGGACACCAAGTCAAGTTGATGGAGAAGTACAGCAGAGAAGAGTCACTAGCCAGACTCTTCTCCTCTGTAGTTCCCCGGTGGTGGAACGAGGTACCAAACTCCATTCAGTCCGCTGAGTCCCTCTCCATCTTTAAGAAGAAGCTAAAGACCCAGATCGTTCTCGAACACCTGATGGTATTGATAAAAATGCAAAAAAAAAAATCGCTTCCATGCACCATATGCATTGCCTTTGTGCACTGCATGTTGATACCTATGTCCTATTGGACTTGAACCTAGTTTTTGACACTCACTTACGTTGTTGTCCCCCGACTAAAGACCCTTGCTTGTGTTGTGTTAACTCTCAGATGTACGTCGCTTTGGAAAAAGGCGTCTGCTAAATGAAACTGTAACACTGTGGGGGGTCCGGGTAGCGTGGCGGTCTATTCCGTTGCCCTCCAACACGGGGACCCCGGTTCGAATCCCCGTGTTACCTCCGGCTTGGTCGGGCGTCCCTACAGACACAATTGGCCGTGTCTGCGGGTGGGAACCCGGATGTGGGTATGTGTCCTGGTCGCTGCACTAGCGCCTCCTCTGGTCGGTCGGGGCGCCTGTTTGGGGCGGCGGGACTGGGGGAATAGCGTGATCCTCCCACGCGTTTCGACTCCCTGGCGAAACTCCTCACTGTCAGGTGAAAAGAAGCGGCTGGCAACTCCACATGTGGTAGTCTTCAGCCCTCCCCGGACCGGCAGAGGGGGTGAAGCAATGACCGGGACGGCTCGGAAGAGTGGGGTAATCGGCCAAGTACAACTGGGGAGAAAAAGGGGGAAAAAATCCAAAACAAAACAAAAAGAAAAAGAAATTGTAACACGGTAACATTTGCAAATTGGGGACACAACATGAGGACCGCCAGTGTTCATCCTCTAACGGAGCAGAACGTTACAGCAAGAACATCTACTGGTAGACAAGAAATGAACGCAGTCGCTACCATCCACACCTTAACAGTAGCCAAGGCCGCTTTACTTGCTATCACCTAACTGGATTCAGCAGCCAGGGCTCCTTCTCCTGAGCTCCTGTAAGCTACACCTGCATCCACAACAGCCTTGTGGGTGTTTGAGTGACCAGGAACCCATGGTCACCTCTGCAAACCAGAATCATTATGCCACCAGCATCACACATACATTGGGCGGCACGGTGGCACAGTGGTTAGCGCTGTCGCCTCACAGCAAGAAGGTCCTGCGAATCCCAGGGCTGTCCAACCTTGGGGGTCATCCCAGGTCGTCCTCTGTGTGGAGTTTGCATGTTCTCCCCGTGTCTGTGGTGGGTTTTCTCCGGGTGCTCCGTTTTCCCCCACCATCAAAAATACATGCATGTTAGGGTTGATACTCCTTTCTGTGCCCCTGACCGAGGCATGGCAAGACGATCTGGAGTAGGTCCCTGGGTTGCTGCACGGTGGCTGCCCACTGCCCATAGCTACACAGCTAGGATGGGTTAAATGCAGAGCATAATTTCCCTACGAGGGTCAATACAGTATATCAAAATGAAAAAAAAGACCAGCAATACTAAAATAAACGAATTACGGTCTACCTCCTTCTGAAGCACTGGGTTCAAGACAACCAAAATTAAAATGCTGAAAGGGATCAAGTCAATGTATTTTAGCCAAATTTAAGAAAAAAGAAATACCACCCTGATAATTAACTAATCACTAATTTATATTTTAAGGTGTTATTAGATTTGGTTTGTATTCCCAGATAACAAAATTGCTGTGGCCCGAACCCGTCCCACACACTTCATCCGGCCCACATACCACGTGGAATGATGGCACTTGGGCGGTCCGCTCCTGTTTGCCAGATCTGGGCCAGAACCAAGCCATAGCAATGCGGCATGTGCCACATATTTACCAAAGGTGGCCCATATTTGTTTTGTGATATTTGGGCCATATTCCCCATTTACCACACAGGCCACTTCAGGGTCACATCCAGATTACATGTTGCCGAGAGCACCGCATCTTTGCCAAAAAAAGGCCCACATGTGATTTGCCATATTTGGGCCATATTTGCTATTATACATGTGGGCCACTTTAGGCTCACGTCCATTTTGTCAGGGCCAGAAGAAGACCATCAGTGCCACATCACTGCCTGAAGAGGCCCACAGCCGGATGCTATTTGGGTTGGGTCTTGGCCAATACGGAAAAATTCACTGACTGTGTAAAGATTTGGGTTCAAAGACATCCATACATCCTGCCGCTCACTGGAGATGAAGAAGTGAACCCACAATCTTCCAGTGACCAATGCATACCTGCTTCTGCACCACAACAGAGACTAACGTTGAACAACTGTAGCTGTCATGTTTGTCTTTTTGATCCACCCGCTAACGAAAACCCAACGGTGCGACCTACCTGGCTGATGAAATGGAGGAATGACGCAATTATGATGAAACGAACAGACACAAAAATGAAAAAGCAGATGACACTTTGTAAACAAGGTCACCTGTCAGACCTAAAAAAAAAAAAAGCAAACGGCTTTTGTGCAAGAAATGAAATACAACGTAGGCTAGTTACTCCTGAATGGAAGTGTTACAGACTAGTCGGGTCAAGGGGTTAAGGGTTAAGCCCGCAATACTAATCCTAACCTGGAGTGTGTAGAAAAGATGGAAAAACCAGGGATGAAACGGACTGGTTTCCAAGACTAGAGAACTATCCGGGAGGTGGGCTAGCTTACCGAGGTAGCTGGCTAGCAGTTAGCAGGTCCCTCCGACAAAGCCTCGGCCATATGGGTCTCAGCTCCCGCAAGTGGCGGACTCCGTCTCGGTAGGTCAGTTCAGTTTAGGTTTGATGGTGTTGAGCGGGAAAGGTGTGGACTTGCAGTGTCCTGGACAACGCGTTCCAAAATGGCGTATCCTGAGGCGTATGTATGCAAACTACCGCCATTAACTAACTCCAGGGGACGCGCCCGCGCCTCGCAGTGACGTCATCTTATAAACACTGCTTAACCACGCCTCCAACGAAAACCAGTCCAAGTAAGAAAAGGAAGAAGGGTAAAAGGGCGACTATAACCCTCGTCACTTGTAACAGACGGCTGGGTGAAAACCTGCAGCAGAGACATGAGGAGCCCTGGTTCAGTTTAGGTTTTCACAACGACAGATTTCTTTTTTTTAATAACCGGAGAGGAACAGACATGATTTTAGGAAATTATTTTCTTGGAGGTGCTGTGCACAGCGATCAAGTTCAGCATAACCGACTCTCTACTTGTCCCAAGGTGCTGGGGTTCAGCGCAACGGGGAAAACGGACCACGGAGAGATTAAAAAAGGGTTTTGTCCAGAAAAAAACAAAAGAAAAACAGAGGTGTTATTAGTCACAGACAGACAGACACAGACAGACAGATCTCTTGTAAGATACTGACAAAGTGGTGGTGTCCTGTGATTGCGCAGCGTTTTGGGGCTGACGCTGAGTGAGATGCCCCCTTACGGTGTTACCTTGCCGTGGCTCGCGGCCCGGTGTGGGCTGAGGAGTTCTGCGGTGTTACAGGCGACGCAATACCGAGGCTACACACACCAGCACGCACCCGGGCACGAGTCAGGAGAGACTGTGCCCCGACTTAGAAACACACACACACACACACACACACACACACACACACACACACACACACACACACACACACACACACACACACTCAAATACGAGAGCACTGAAACAGACACACACTCATACTAGATACATAAACACACACCTCACCTTCGCGGTGTGTTTTTGCACCGCTGTGTGGGATGCTCTCACATTTAAACACACAATTACAGATGTAGTGACATATGCACACGCACACACACGCATTAAGGCGTGTGTATACATGCATACAAGAGACGGAGAGCTGCAGACAAGGTCGTCTTTCTGCTTTGCTCAACAGCCTGGGGTAGCCGTTAAACGCTGTTGGAGGAAGAGCTCCCCAACGCCCAATAAATATTGTAGTAAATACTACACCCGCGATGCAACGGATAGCACCGGATGGACCCCGCTCTACGTATCGTGTGTGTCCGTGCGTGTGCGTGCGTGTCAGTGTGTGTGCGCGCGCGCTTTGGCCGTTGCAACAACCGAGGGAGCGACTGAGCAGCGGTCAGGATGAACAGCTCTGTGCCTAATGTGGCGTGAGTGTGCTGAAACAGCGAAAGGGACGCGGCGGGCGGGCGGAGCGATGAACTCCAGCAGAGCCTGGGCGGGATATGGTGGACTTATACTTTTTGGAGCATTTCTTTCTTTCTTTTTTTATTTTTTTCATGACACGACACTAAACGCATGGTAATCAAGAGAGGCGAGAGAGGAGAGAGGGGAGAGAGAGAGGAGAGAGGGAGGAGAGAAGAGAGGGATGAGGAGCTCTGCACGGATGACTTCCTCCTGGTTCCTCAGTCCTTCTTCAGAATCAGCTGTTCTCCGGCGCGCGGCGGATCCGCCGTTTGGTGTCGCGGCCCCGGTGACGGTGACACACGCGGCCCCGGTGACGGTGGCATGCGGCGGGGCTGCTAAACTTGCTCAGCCGTGAGTGACCGCATGCGCGAGCTAATTAAAACAGGATTGCGAACAAACACACACACACGCGGACGCACGCAGACACATGGACACGCGCGCGCACAAAAAACGCGCGCGAACACACACATACGGACACATGATCAAGCTCATCAACCCGCGTGCGCGGAGCGAGTCATCAGTATGTTGTGTAGAAACGTGCAGACTCGTGCATGTCCGTGCAGGACGCGTGCTACAGGTTCGGCCTGTATGCCACAGGACAATGACAGGGTCCCGGAGGCCCCCGGTAACACATCCGGCTTCAAGGCTGACCTCCCTCTCATCTCTCCATCTGTCTGTCGACCGGCTCGGCTTTTTTATTTATTTTATTTTATTTTATTTTTTGCAGCTCGGTCTCTTTGTGCTTTAACAAGCTGGAGCTATTAAACACTCAGAGTAGAGCGAGAGGGAAATACGACAAATGATACCAAATATACTAATACAACACCGGATGACTTCTGGAAATCAGCAGAGAGTAGTCTGCATCCACGCTATCTATGTAGACATGGATCCATCCCAAACTGCACGGGGGGGGGGGGTTACCGAATCACCGTGTGCCATTATTTTACCAATTACCCATTTCTATCTTTAAAGAAAAAAAAAGAAGGAGCTCTTTGGGGGTGAACCCTGGATTCCACAACGGCCAATAAATCCTAAAAGTGAATTTAGGGCAGTCATATAATGGTTTTCCCTGAACAAAGTGACATATTATATATATTAATATTAAGTCACATTTTATATAATATTAAATCACATATTATATATATTAATATTATAGCAGCAGACCAAGCTCATCCCTCCCCTCACATTCCGCTCTCGCTGGGATTCCCAACCGAGCCTCAGGAGTCACGTCCCCCTCTTACTCCCCTGGTGTCTTCTCTCCGGTTCACCCGCAGCATCAACGTGTCGGGGAATTATTTGGTGTCGAAAATCAGCTGTGGTGAAGACACGGAGTCCCTTCCGGTCAAACCAGCTGTGGAGCTGGGTCAGCTTCTAGTTCCCAGCGCGCTCATACAGCCCGAGTAAAGACAGTTATTATTCTACTCATTCCACACACACACACACACACACACACACACACACACACACACACACACACACACACGCACACACACGCACGGAAGAGGTGTCAAGGTGAGCATGTGCTAATCGATAGTCATTTGGATGAGAAATGAAAATCCCTTCCATCATGTCGGCGGGCCACCTCTGACAGAGCCCTCCGTACCCAGAGCGCCAACCAGACCGACACACACCACTTCCAATATACCGGCTCACAATATATATATATATATATATATATATATATATATATGTATATATATATATATATATATATATATATATATATATATATATATATATATATACAATAATATAATAAATTTAAAAAATTAGATTAAACATTCTGGGCGTGAAGCAAAATGAAGTCATGCTAATGACTCTCTTATAATGAAAAGCAATGTGCGCGAGACGGTCTCGGGGCGAGAAGCAGCAGGAGAAAAGTTTCATCCGGCAACAAGTTGGGCTTACCTCCCCACAGCGAGACCAGCACCAGCGCCCTCCACGCGCCACATCCCGCCGGCCCCGCGCCTCGCCTGCGCCGGCCCCGCGCCGCGTCCACCTGGCCCCGCGCCGAGTCCATCCCCCGGCCGGCGAACCTCCGAGCACAGCGACCGTCCACAGGAAGAGGGGAGAGGGGGTCTCTCTCTCTCTCTCTCTCTCTCTCTCTCTCTCTCTCTCTCTCTCTCTCTCTCTCTCTCTCTCTCTCTCTCTCTCTCTCTCTCTGTGTCTCTCTGTGTGTGTCTCTCTCGTCCAGGTATCAGCACCAGCCCGGTGCCGTCGGTGATCGTATTATGAGTGAAGTGCCCTCCGCCGAGCTGAATGAAGGCATCATCAGTCAGATTGCAGGGGTTTGAGTGAAGGATACATCCTCTGGGGAGCAGCGGGACGCTGCTGTGTCATTCCGCTCAAGGTAGGCTGTTCTCCTCTTCTTTTGTTTGTTTTCTTAAATTCCACCAACAAGTCCGCGGTCTCTCCCTGCAGCCAAAACCGAGGGACGAAAACGGCTCTCCCCCCTCGGCGGCGCACGCGCTTCCGGTCCGAGAGGAGCGGGTGTGAAAAGGGACCCTCGCGCGGCTCAGCCTCCGCTTCCCCGGCCAAAGTTTACCGCGAGCCGCAGAGCGGACCTGCAACTCCGAATACTCCAAATACGCACAAAGTCATCCTCCCCGGTCTGTCCTCCCGTCAACCCCAAACACACGCAACTGACACAAACACACAAAAACACACCCCCACACACGCGGACACACACAGACACACGGACACACACAGACACACGGACACACACACACACCCAGCAGAGAAACTCTCCCGACTGCTGCAAATTAAATCAGATCCGCGCTGGGGAGCAGCGGGGCACGGGGACAGCGCTCTTCCATGACCAAGTAGAAAAATGCATCGCAGGAGCGGCTCCGTTTGCTCTCCCCCTTCCCCGTCCTCCCTGTATGTGTCTGTCCTATTGTCGTCCCCCTCTCGCTCCCTCCCTCGCGCTCGCGCTCTCTCTCGCTCTCTCTCACTCTCTCGCGCGCTCTCGCTGTCTCTCGCGCGCTCTCGCTGTCTCTCGCTGTTTGCTGCCCAACTTGAGAGGCTGCGTGCACACTTGTTCGCGGGATGGAGAGGGGGGGGGGCAGAGGAGGACCTGAGGAGGAGGGCTGACGCTTCCACGAGCCGGCGGAGGGGCTCCGAGGAGGCGGGACTTGAGCGACAGTTTAAAAGGCCAATGGAAGTGTTGGTTTTTTCAGAAGGCGGGGGGGCAGGTGAACGAAAACTCATAGGGGGCCCAAAACAAGCAGCCAATCACAAGGCGAGGAAATGATTCCGTCCAACAAACAAAAAAACAAAAAATAGAAAAAATAATCAAAACAAACGGGAGGTTTCCATGAAAGAAAGACAGAAAGAGAACGGGGACTATGTGAAACCAGAGATGGGAGACGGGAGGAAGGAAGGGTTTGAAGGTGTGGGTCACCACGGTGATGAGACGTCCAGCTGAAATGATGTTTACCCACAGCCGAATGTCAAACACACACAAAACAACAAACACAAAACAACAAAAACAAAACAAAACCCTGCGCCGTCGGAGTGACGACAACCACTACATGTGTTCCGGTGCCATCCGGTCCTTCACGGCGCCGGGTTTAAAGTTGGGTGGTTTTAGAAGAAGTCCTCCAGCAGAAGCCAAACGGGCCTCGGCGTAAAGCAGCGTCCCGCCCCCCCCCCCCCCCCCCCGTCTCCCGCGTGTCCTGCGCGTTGTTTATCTTTGCAAATCCTCCCTCTGCATTATTCACACCAGACACACGCTACACCTGTTCCCACTGTAACCGATAGGCACACACACACACACACACACACACACACACACACACACACACACACACACACACACACACACACACACACACACACACACGCACTTTGTCAACACCTTGCATGTACAACGACAAAACGTGATACACACGGCACCTTATAATAAAAGACGTTCATTTTGTGTTGATGGAGAGAGAGAGAGAGAGAGAGAGAGAGAGAGAGAGAGAGAGAGAGAGAGAGAGAGAGAGAGAGAGAGAGAGAGAGAGAGAGAGAGAGAGAGAGAGAGAGCGAGGGAGCGAGAGAGAGAGAGACAGCGGAGAAGGGGAAGGAGGGTGCAGAGAATGAGGGAGGGAGGGTTAAAAGGAGAGAAAGATGGAGGGGGTATAAGGAAAGGCGGGACGATGTGCGGAGGAGCGTTTGTGTGGTGCGTTTGAGTGTATTCGTGCGTGTGTGCGTGCGTGTGTTCGTATGGGGTACCAGAACAGAGAACATTAAGTTCTTCTTCTTCTTCTTCTGAGACGATATTTCACAGGCAGCGGGCCTGGTTTCCCTTGTCAGCTGAATGTGTAAAAGCTAAAGAGATGACATTGTGACTTATTGAATTGCAAATCAGTCCGTCGGTGGCGGATGGGGAGTATTTCCGGAGACGAGGGTACGTGAGCCTCACCACCCGCCTCCTCCTCCTCCGCTGCCTGCCTGCCCGGACAGCTTCCCAGTTCCATCTCCAACCCGCCGGCCTCTCCGCGTCGTTAGAGGAGCGATATCGCCCCCTAGTGACGCTTTTGAAGAACAGCCAGAGCAGTGTCCAGAGTAGACTGGTCCCGTGGTTGTAGACGGGCAGGGATCCGAACCCACGACTTTCTTTGCTGTGACAGCACAGTACTACAAACCAAATATGGCAAATATGATCAGTGATCTCTATATAATCCATCGAGGTATTTATGTTCCGTAAATCATCTCACGGCCTCCCTTAGCACTACAACGACCGGGATTTCACTCCTACCTAAAACGACCATAGGCGGTGAAAATGACGGCCGGTTTTTAAACTCTGTATTCTGTCAAGATAAACACCCAGTTGAGGTATTAATGCATTGCATATGTTAGTGTGTCTGTTAGTAAACGACTGACACCAAAATTAACATTTTAACAACTTTAATACTATTTTTCAAACAATTTAAAATGGCCGCCGTCCAACGCCTGTAAACACTGCAGCGCCTCGGCGGTAGTCACGGCGCGTCTGTAACGGCGTCTGTACCCAGACGTGTAGGCAAAAATCAAAAGTAGACTGCGACTCTGCACTGGAGGACGTTAGTGTGTTTGTAGGGCACAGCAATGAACTTGGAAAACACACGTCATAATTAGTGACATGACGCTCACGATGACGCGCGGTCATTTTGACCGCTCATGGTCGTTTCTTATATTTATTTGAGCAATTGATCCAAAACTCATTTTAATGCAAATATATGCAATTTTAGAAGCATTTATGGAGCAGCAGGTCTGTATCTTTTTTTTCCCCACAAAAATATTAAACCATCAAAATGATGGCCCTGGTCATTCTAGTCTAAAGACCCCCTCATGACCCCTTCATACACTGGGGGGGGGGGGGATCCCAAGGCCACTTTGCCTCAAACAAGCATATACTTTGGTTTAGATAGAGTTTCCATATAAAACACCATATCCAGTTAGTAAGACAAAAGTAACTGAGGTACATCTGTATATCCCCCCCCCCAAAAAAAGCACACACTTGTGCCTGGTCCTACAGGGAAAACTGGTCTGTAAGAGTTCTGTCTGACTGATGACTACCAGCAACACATTCTCTGCTTAACCTCCACACCAACGTTCATTCTTTCCCTTCAGAATATCCCTTCTCGGCATGGTCCCATGTGTTTGTTCATCTCCCTGCTACTTAAACCACCAACGGGCCTGCTCTGCCGTTGCCCCTCACCCAGGATCAGAGCCCCGGCTAGTAAATGTCTGAATTATACAAGTACCACTTTTTCCTGCATGCTTGCTGAACAACTGCTGTACCTGGGCTTTTCCCCCAGGAGGGGGTCTTCGGAAAACTGAAAGCTTGGCTCTCTTTTCAGCGGCCTGAAGTCATGAGGGACGGTCTGGTATCGCGCTGGGAGAGATCCAGCAGACCTGAGTTAAAAAAAAAAAGGTTCCTTCATTCTATTTTTACTTGCTAACGTTCCAAACCTGTGCATGTGAAATGGAACATTTATACATGGGAGATGCAGCGGCACCAGCAGAAATATTTCAACTAATGATTTTTTTTTTGAGGGACGGCAATCAAATTGTTCTTAAAAATTGGAGTTTAAACAAAATATAAATGAATTTTAAATAATTATGCAATAAAGAGGATGAGGAGACATCATTTAACGTTTACAGAAGTCTACAACATTTTTTTCTACTTTAGACAGCGGGGTGTTAACAGGTATTTACTGAAGGCGGCCTCCCCTGCAACTGCCCTCACCAAGATGACCTCTGCGTTAGCCACGGCTGTCTGCAGTGCTGTTTTAATACAAGACAACTGCCGAAAACACACACCGAGCACTTCTTCAGCAGCTCTAGAAGTACTCACGAAACGTGTCAGTCGACCGAGCTGCCGAGACTCGCGTCGATATACCGTAAGACACGTAAAATCCCTAGAGACAAAAACCATCAAAGTTGTACAAAAATAATGCGAGGAACTTTTTGAATTTTTTCAATTGAAACGATACATTTACAACAATAAGGCAAACATCACAATTGAAAACTTGTCATCCTCTAGAAAACAATGAGCAGATGCCACAAGAGATGTGAAACATGTACACAAACCATACATAAAAAAGGCACAAAATAAATCAATTAAGCAGAATAAAACTTAAAATAACAATAAAATACCTAAATCATAAATAAGGATTGACCAAAATATTGTTAACTTTTAAGGTATTATGTTGGTCACATCATTTTCTAGTAATCCATAGAGATCTTAGGCACATTTCTGATTTTCTTAATTTCAGGGACTTAATACAGAGTTGAGTTTCATTATAGGAGCATGTACTATTTGAACAGCTATTTGAAAAAGTTAACTGTTACCACAGTATTCAGAGATAACCAAATCAGCAGGTCAGGTAGTCCTAAGACAGTTAAAGCAGCAGTACACAACGTTTTTTGCTTTATCATTATGATGTAAAAGTTGATTGGCCCGTGTAATGGCTGCAGAATAATGACACCGTCTGTGTTTAGACTGGTTCCCTGTATGCCTCGCTTTCTACCTGCCACTGGGGACGACCTCGCCGGAAAATGAAGGGTCGATTTACGACACAAAGGAAGTGCATCAACCACTGTGCAACCAAAGGAGGAAGAGGACGGCGTTACTTTGCTTTCCCCGATAGCTACCAGTAGCTAGCCCCAGGAGCGGAAATGGCGGATGGTGAAACAACCCAAGTAACAGTGGAAACTCTACTCTTTATCGTTTGTGGCAGCAGAGCAAACAATAAAAACACCTGGAAACGCTGGAGGGGGGGTAGGGGGGGTGAAAAGTTGTCTACAGCTGCTTTGTTCAGCAATAACAAACCATCCATCCATCCATTATCCAAACCACTCATCCTGCTCTCAGGGTCGCGGCGATGCTGGAGCCTATCCCAGCAGTCACTGGGCGGCAGGTGGGGAGACACCCTGGACAGGCCGCCAGGCCACCACAGGGCCGACGCCGACACACACACACACACACACACACACACACACACACACACACACCTAGGGACAATTTAGTACGGCCGATTCACCTGACCTACATGTCTTTAGACTGTGGGAGGAACCCGGAGCCCCCGGAGGAAACCCACGCAGACACGGGGAGAACATGCAAACTCCACACAGATCTGGGATGACCCCCAAGGTTGGACTACCCCGGGGCTCGAACCCAGGACTTTCTTGCTGTGAGGTGACCGTGCTAACCGCTGTGCCACCGTGCCGCCCTAACATAATAACACCCTAACTACAAACCATGGCTCTCAAAAGACCTTAAAGTGTGTTTAAATGAGAAAAGGGTTGCACTTTTGAAAGGTGAAATGAATTTAGTAAAGGAAAAAGAGCAGCTTAGATGCAGCGTTTTCAAAGCTACAACATGAGGTTGAACCAAGATTCCATGCAAGCGGTGCAAAGCAGGCATGGGAGGGGCTCAACACAATGATGGGCAGGGAAAGGAAGGAGCCAAGTGTGAATACTGCAGACTGTGGTGAATTTGTTAATGACCTAAACATCTGTTATGGATGGTATGACGTGAGAGAGCCAAGCACAGGCTGCAGTACTATCTGCAATCAGATACGTATCTATGAACCTATTCAGCTATCAGAGGGAAATAGCTAAGTCTCTCCAAAATCAGACCCAACAAAGCCCCTGGGCCTGGTGGTCTAAGAGGGCAGGTGCTTAAAGTATGCTCCCACCAGCTTAAAGGGGTTGTCACTCAGTTGTTTCAGACTCTGCTTAACGGTGGTATTTTTCCAAATCAGAAAAATCCCACAAGTCCTGTGCCTAAAGTCTCGCGAGCAAAATCTTTTAAAGATTACAGACCAGTAATCAGCACATATCCTGAGTCCTCTGTCGACCCCCTACATTTGCTTACAAATCGCAGTGGACCAAATGGCTAGACACCTACATAACCAAAAAGCGTTTGCTCGTGTCCTTTTCATTGATTTGAGCTCTGCCTGTAACACTATGCGAATTGAGAGTCTTTTAAAAGGACTTTTTTAGATGAAGTTGAAGGGTGGTCTCATTCATTGGATTGGAAACTTTGTAACTGACCACCCTCAGACAGTTTTGAATGAACGGGGTCTGCTCAGATGAGCTTGTTTTAAACACTGGGGCACCACAAGGCTGTGTGCTGTCACCACTACTGTTGTCCATTTACACAAATGACATGACTGTTCACAGCAGTAATGTCAAGCTGTTCAAATATACTGATGTTGGTCTCCTCCTGAAAGATGATGCCATACATGAGGAGGTTTATGTCAGCCAGGTCACTGCACTGCACGAATGGTGTCAGGCAAGTAAACTGGAAATGAATGTGGCCAAAACAAAAGAACTTATAATAGAAAAAAAGTGGAACCAGTAACATCCTCCCAATAACCAGCCTGTTTAAATAAATAACATAAATGGCATATCTGCAGCTGCAGCCATTACCATCTGAGAGAGAGAGAGAGAGAGAGAGAGAGAGAGAGAGAGAGAGAGAGAGAGAGAGAGAGAGAGAGAGAGAGAGAGAGAGAGACAGTGTACAAGATAGAAGGGTATAAGGGAGGTTGATGAACAGGGAAAGAGGGTGAAAGGGTAAGACAAGGCAAATTTATTTGTGCAGCACATTTCATACAAATGGCAATTCAAAGCATTTCATATTTGCAAAGGATTAAAGAAATTTAAAATATAAGAGCGAGAGTCAACAGGACACAAGGATAGACAGTGAGAAAGCAAGAGACAAATATGAGATTCCAGTTACGATAATGACAACCAATAACATCAAAAATTAATTCAATAATTAGATAGCTCGAACAAGAAAAAAAAAGTGCAAATGCTCATGCTTGAGGCTTATTGGCCAAAGGATTTAAGGACCACTGGTTTAGAGCAGGTGCTCTTTACATACCTCTCATTCAGGACCCACATTAAGTCCAAATCAAAGCCAAAGTCAAAGTGTCTTCATTGTCCCTTGCAGGGAAATTAGTTGGCAGCCAGTATAATAAAACTCTCACACAAAGACAGCGGAATTGACAACAGCACATAGTGGGCAAGGAGAACCAAAGTAGCTCAAATATGAAATATAAAATATAAAATATACAGACCAAGGAAACAAGCGAACTGCAGACAACAGATGCATACTATCTACTATTTAACAATTGGATGGCAGTGGGGACAAAGGAAGCCCTGTATCTCTTAGTCCTAATACAGGGCTTCCTCAACCGACGACCTGAGGGTAACAGCTCAAACTCCGGCTGAAGGGGGTGACCTTGGCACTCCAGAAGGGAAGTAGCCTTTCTGAACACACTCCTATTATAAAGGTCAGTAAGCTGGGCTTGACCTCTCCCTGAAATCTAATTAGCCCATTTGATGAGTCTATCAAGCCGTTTTTTATTGGCCAGAGTCAAGTTACCAAACCAAGCAACAATACAGTACATTAAAACTGTTTCAATAACACTTCTATAAAAGAGAGTCATCATCTGGGAGGAGACATTAAATGTCCACATTTTCCTCAGGAAAAAAAAAAAGTTTTTGTTGGACCTTCTGTGATGTGGAAGCAACCTGAGTTTCAAAGCACAACTTGTTGTGGAAACAACCCCCTGATATTTGTAGCTGCCCACAAGCTCAGTGTCAGCACCTTTAATGCTGGTTGGTACAGGACTTTGGAGGAGTCTTTCTAAAGCTGATCATCATGGCTTTAGTTTTAGACACATTTAAGCGGAGCGAGGACTCATCACACCAAGACACAAAATCATCGACCACAGGTCCGTGTTGTTCCTCCTCCCCTTCAAGAAGACTTACAATCACTGAATCATCCGCAAATGTGAATATGTGTCTGTTTGTGTGGTTGCTGTGACAGTCATTAGTGCACAAGATGTAGAGTAACGGGGAGAGGCAACAGCCCTGAGGGGAACCGGTTGAAGAGTACAGCTGATTGGAAAACGAGCCATTAACCCTCGCACACTGGGACCTATCCGTCAAGAAGTCCAGTATCCAGCCAGCTAGATTAAGATCCAGTCTGAAGAGATGAATTAGCTTATCTGCTAGCAGATGTGGCTGGATCGTGTTAAAGGCTGAGGAGAAATCTACAAACAGCCTGGCATGTGCATTTGTCCCCTCATGATGGCGGTACAGAAAATTTAAAAGGCTTATCATGGCATCTTGTACACCCCTGTCGTGCCTGTATGCAAATTGCAGTGGATCAAGAGATTTCTCCACCTGCGATAAAACCTTGTTTTTAATAAGCTTCTCAAATATCTTCATGATTAGAGAAGTCAACGCTACTGGCCAGAGTCATTTAATGTCACAGGGGTTCTAGTCTTGGCAACTGGTACAACTGTGGAATGTTTCCATAATTTAGGGACCCTCTGTTGCTGAGGGGATAGTGTGAAAATGGTGTGCAATATTCCACACAACTGTTCAGGACAGGTTTGAAGAACCTGGTCACAGATATGATCAGATCTACGGCTTTTGCTAGACTTGGTGACTTTGAAGTGTTTTTCCACACTTTAAGTAAAGTCAGTCT
The DNA here is from genome assembly GCF_029633865.1 of Lampris incognitus. NCBI lineage: Eukaryota > Metazoa > Chordata > Actinopteri > Lampriformes > Lampridae > Lampris > Lampris incognitus. The sequence goes on from NC_079211.1 coordinate 109,209,336, forward strand.
CTTCCTTTATTCACCCAGAGGAGCCCAGTCTTAATCGGGCACGTTACCCTTCACATAGGGACCAATATAAATAGGTCCATGACCTATTTGGTGTTGTCAAAATATAGCTAAAGAATACAGACTCTCCAACGTATACGCAAAACTTTGTGTCCCGAGCACCAAAGTGGAGAGTTGTTTGGAGCTGAAATAGCTAAACCAATGCAGCCAAGCAGGACAAGCTTTTTGTCCCTAGTAAAAATGCAAACACTATACGTCCCATTCCTGTGTAGCTCTACAGGTACAGCACAGTGTTAACCTTTGTCCAAATATTTACTCATTCTATTAAAACATACCGCACATCATACATCCATCCATTATCCAAACCGCTTATCCTGCTGTCAGGGTCACGGGGATGCTGGAGCCTATCCCAGCAGTCATTGGGCGGCAGGCGGGGAGACACCCTGGACAAGCCGCCACGCCATCAGTGACTCTTAAAATACAATGGTATGACACAGCCCATACATAATGTGTCATACCATTGATTTTACTGAACTGTAAACACGTCTGCTGTGTCTGTGTCTGTCACATTACAGATTAAAATTCTGTTCCTTTAAAATGATCAGAATCTCAGACCGGTAGTCTCTGACCCAGCGATAGGCTAACATCTCCTTGTTCATAGATGTAAATTTAAAAATGGACCATGTACAACAGGCTTGTTCCATATGACCCCATCTCACTAATGTAAATCTAGGGTATCACTTTATTTGAAGGGGTGTGCATAAGACTGACATGACACCATCATAGGAGGAGGAGTCTTTATGAATGTTTTTGAGCTACAGATGCGTGAAATGTATCAAATCGAGCGGCTCGGTCCCTCTCGGCCTACAACAACAAAGACATGACTTCCGGTTTGCCGTATGCCGTTTACCAGATGCCATGTGACTGCAGCATAAACCTGCCATTTTGAGTGATGTCATTGAAATGCTCAGTAGAAATCGACATCTTCAACCTCTAAAATGACCAAATAGACACAGTGTTTGCAGCAGCAAAAAATAACTGACAATTCTGCAATGAAAGACCCGCAATGCTTATTGGTTACATCGTGAAGGTCTTTTCCCTTTGTAACCTGCACGACAGGGGAATGGGCCTATGCTTGCGCAGGGACAGTTTACAGTCTAATGTCTAAGTTCAGTGGAGATTGGTGTAGGTTTTTTTCTAGACCGGATTCTAGTACTCACCCCAAAGACAACACACACACTCGTGGGTATAGTTTACAATAAAAAAAACAATTTATTTCAACAGTTCAAAGTAAAGTTATTTCAATATCAATACTAAATTAGATGTGTTATATATATATATATTTTACTCTATTATACTTTTTGAAAGTTCTTCCTAATATTCTATTTATTGTCTATATCTATCTATATTCTATTTTATACCCTTCTAATATATTACTTATGCAGCCATATTCTACACTAACAAATTAAAGAAAATAATCCAAAATAAAGTATGAGTGCACTCAAAGAAAATAATAAAGAAAAGAAAAGGGGGAATGATTCAGTCTTCCAGTCTGTGCAAGGTGCAATGTCCAGATCCTACCACAATCACAGGGGCAAGTTAATGTAGAGGCGATGATGATGAATCCAAATCCAGGGCGATGATGGGGGCAATCCAAAGGGGGTATCCAAGGGTTCCAAAAGGGTGTAGCAAGGGGGGTTGTTCGGGGTACTAAAAAACCAGTCTGCACAAAATTGTACAGATTCCTTATTAATTGCAATCTCTATCAAACAATTACAAACAAAATAAAAATACCCAAATCTAGAGTCAATTCTCAGAATTAAATCATTTCCTACATATAACTAATATGCGGCTGAATGACAACAGCCTATTGCTGTAAGAACAGTTAAAAACAATGTCATCGCAGCCAGGCTGCGGCACTATCAACGTGAATTCACGTCTAGCTGGCTGCTATGGGTTCCATGCATGCCATGTAGCCCGAGTTGGCTCGGTGGCTAGTGGCAACTGGAGCTTACAGTTTTTTTTAACAACAAGCATATTATTATATTAAAATGTCTAACATTCCTACATCAAATAAACCCTATGGACCGGGTGTCCTGACTGGTTTTAAAGCTCTGAATCATATGGGAACTGCTAAGGATCATAGATATACGTTTTAGCTGGGTTAGCTTAGCTTAGCAACCAATGGAAAATTGTCAGTCCAGGATTCCAGCAGCGTACAAAACACAAAAGAAAGGAGTCTTCCTTCTTCCTTCAACGGGAGATCATCTGTCTTTGGATAAAATCAAGATATCCTACGTAAATGGCTATGATTACATGGAACACAGAAAGCTGTTTACTTTTTAGCTTTGGCTAGCGGCTCACCAAGGAAGCTTCGTGGGAGGGATCTTTTTTGTCGTAGTTCAAATGTCCTGTAGCTCAAATATCCGTAGTTCAAATATCAATAATTCAGGTATCCATAGTCAAAGTTGTCCGTATTTCTAAATATCCGTATTTCTCTTCTCTATTGTCGACGGTTGTTTGCATGGTTTAAACTCTGTAGCTCGTGTGCCTCCTAGAGGCTACTCGTGGAACTTACATACGTCACAGGGTACATGTAATCTTGTGGGTTACACCTTCATAGCAGTCATGGTGGGTGAGTAGACTAGTAGTTACGGCAGGTACAGTGGTTAGGTAGGAAGTGGTTAAGTTAGGTAGTGTTCAAGTTTAGGGTCAAATTTAGGCAGTGGTTTCCAGAAGAGTTGAATTAGTTCATCTAGATGCAAAGTTCAAGTTAAACTTTGTGTCCAGATGAATCGATTCAACTTCTCTGGGATTTCTACAGCTGGATTATCGAGTATGCATCAGGACACTAGGCAGTGATTAATTTTAGGGTTAAGGGTAGGCAGTGTTTACTGAGCTCTCTCGTGGTGTTGACCAGGGTTTGAGTAATGGAAATCGATTTACTCTCTTTATCCGATTACGTGGTCTCCAAAAGAATGTGCCTGGAGGAGCTGTCACATCGATCACTTCCTTCTTTGACTGGTAAGGGCTCGAGTGTCAAAAACGCTCTTATGAATCATTTTCAGAGACTTACAAAGTCGACCCAGCCTCATAAGAGTCCATAAGAATCTAGAGGTTATATTTCCTGTCTGTTTCAATGAAGTAAGCGAGGCAACAGCACTGTCAGTGTAAGGTCTTTATGCATGCTCAACAATCCAGGCAAGGAAATCACAGAAAGTTGAATCAGTTCATCTGGACACAACTTTTAGTAGGAGAAACATAAGGTTGGTATCCCCAACCTTATAAAAAATACAGTGGCATAACGACCGAAACCAATGATCGGTTTCATATGCAAATTACCATGACCATTATCTAGAGTTTTAATGGCCATGTGTACTATTCACAGAGGGTTGGGTAATAGTTGCAATCACAGCATTGTAAGATGGCTACAGATGTACTCTTAGCACCCCCCCCACCCCCGGTTCAGGGATGGTTGTTCCCTCTTCACATAGATGGCCTCTTTGATTCCCTGTTCAAACCAGCATTCCTCCCTATAAAGGATGTGCACATCCTCATCCTTGAAAGAGTGGCCACTGGCCTGTAGATGGTGTAGACTGTGGAGTCCTGGTCTGACGTATTAGCTCTCCTGTGTGGTGCCATCCTCTCTTGGCCATTTGGTTTCCCTGAGGTACAAGTTACAGCAATTCTCCTGGCACTTAACAGCGTACACTATATTGCTCTGACCCAATCCTTGGGATGGACCAATTTCTAGCACCGTGTGTTTTGGGGTTGGAAGGCAACCGAGACCTGATGTTTGGAAAATACGTGTCTGAACAGTTCCGACACTCCCGCCACATGCAGAATCACTAATGGTTTACGCCGAGGCAGCTGTTGTCTTTCTCCTCTCTTCGATCGGCTGGTGCACTGTTCAGACCTCTTCCTGACTTTGACAAACACCCAGTTAGGATAACCACACTTCACCAGGGCCTGTTTCATTTCTGTCTGTGGGATTTCCCCCCCTTTCCCAGGGGAGGGAAGAAATCCCACATCAAACAAGCCCTGTTTAATGCCCAGTCACATCGTTAGCGGCACAATCACTGGGGAAAGACAAGGGGAAGTTTTAGGTTTCCCTCTGATATGTAGCATTTACCACACTGAGTGTCACAGTGCCAAAGTCAATGAAACAGTTGTACACATTAGTTAGTGTTCACATCCCTACAGCAAAGAGAACAATGGAAGCACCCAGGCAGAGACAGATAGAGCGGTAGAAAGTGACAGAACAGGGGGAAAATGGTGGAGATGAGATGAAAAGAAACGAGTGGAGACAGCTATTCTCCATTCCAGGTCAAAAGGCTCTTGTGGAAATGCTGTCTACAGCTTGTTCTGACAGCACACTTTATTAGAGGGCTACAAGAGACGACTGCCGTGAACAACTCTTTCACTTTTCCCCCGAAGTCCTCCTCCTCTCTCTCTCTCTGAACTTTTCTAGAGTTTCGAAGGCTACAACCACCGCTAATAGCAAACCGTCTCTCTTTCCCTCAGCTTCGCTCTCTTCCTCTCTCAGAAGTTGTCTACTGATGCAACCTTTTATTGCTAGTCCACACGTACATGGACACTTTTGAAAGCGTATCTTCTTCTGTGCCTTTTGGCCTTTCGTCCACATGCAAAGTGTGTCGTAGGTCACTGAAAATGGACCTCACAGAAATATCTTTCTAGGGTGAAGATTTTCAAAAACTGTTTTCAGTGTTGACAGAGAAAAGTTTTTTTGCTTGTTGGCTTTTTTCAGGCTTCTGATTGGCCAACATTGCTTTAGGGTTAGGGTTATATCGCCACCTGTTGGATTGGCATGCTCTTGACAGCACTTTCATTGTGTTGAGTAACGTGTTTTTGCATTTTCATTTGGACAGGGGTTTTTTTTTTTTAAACAGTGCTTGTGTGGACGGGATTTTTTTTAAGAACGAAGGGGGAACCCTTCCCATTTTCAAAAATACATGTGTACATGTGTACTAGGCATATGTCTACCTTCGGGCAGGTTTACATCTCTCCTTTTCATTCTTCCATTTCTCTCCCTGACTCCGTCTGCCTCCATCTCACTTATAACCTGCTCTCCTCCTCATTTGCTCCTGGTTTTAATTTCTTCTTCTCTTCATCCCCTCTTTTCTCTCTCTCTCCTCTCTTCATCTATCTTTTTTTCTCAGTTGGAAAGCTGTAGCCATCTCTTTGCTCAGTAGAGCGAACTGAATACATTAGAACCCAATTACAGCCGGCGAAGAGAACTGCTCAGGCTTAGTTTGTAGCCACGTGTGTGTGTGTGTGTGTGTGCTTGTTTTTCATTTAGTGCACACAGTTGCACACACTTCGGAGAGTGCACACAGTTACACAGAGTGCATGGTGAAATCGGAAGCGCAACTCCTCCGAGAGGCCGCCGAGGCTCTCGTGCACTCTTCCAAGTTCCACCTCAAGTTCCGAGTGATTCACGCAATCAGGTTGGAAAATCTAATGTGTTACCCGCAAGAGATGTCATTTGTTACCCTTGTAATTTTCAGAATCAGATAAAAATGTTGAGAAAACATATGAGAAAATATGATCGATAGTAGCCTTGGGTTGATGAGTGGTTTTATAAAACAACATGAACAACTACTACCACAGCGGATCATCCGTTTCCATCTCTTCCTGTCCTCTGCGTCTTCCTCTGCCACACTAGCCCCCCTGCATGTCCTCCCTCACCACATCCATAAACCTCCTCTTTGGCCTTCCTCTTTTCCTCTTCCCTGGCAGCTCCATATTCAGCATCCTTCTCCCAATATGCTCAGCATCTCTCCTCCACACACGTCCAAGCCATTTCAATCTTGCCTCTCTTGCTTTGTTGCCAAACCGTCCAACCTGAGCTGTCCCTCTAATATACTCGTTCCTAATCCTGTCCTTCTTCATCACTCCAAATGAAAATCTTATCATCTTCAACTCTGCCACCTCCAGCTCCACCCTCCTGTCTTTTCATCAGTGCCACCATCTCCAAACCATATAACATAGCTGGTCTCACAACCATCTTGTAAACCTTCCCTTTAACTCTTGCTGGTTCCCTTCTGTCACAAATCACTCCTGACACTCTTCTCCACCCACTCCACCCTGCCTGCACTCTCTTCATCACCTCTCTTCTGCACTGCCCATTACATTGAAGAGTTGACCCCAAGCATTTCAACTCATCCGTCTTCATCAACTCTACTCCTTGCATCATCACCATTCAGGCGTATTCCATCTTGCTCCTACTGACTCTCATTCCTCTTCTCTTCAGTGCATACCGCCACCTCTCTACCTCTGGGTTAATAACCCCGAGAGCAGGACAAGCGGTTTGGATAATGGATGCATGGATGGATGGATGGATAATAATAATAATAATTTAAAAACCTTCCCCTTGTGTCACTGAACAAAACACTAGGCGTAATGGATTCAACTGAACCAAGTCACTGAATGAGGAAGTGACGTCCTAACTGAAGATCCGCCTTGATGAGAGGACTGACAGATTGCATTTCCATTTAAATTCATTCATTCATCCATTATCCAAGCCGCTTATCCCAGGGCCCACACACACACACACACACACACACACACACACACACACACACACACACACACACACACACACACACACACACAAACACCGTTCCCTGATACAGGCTTTCTAATTTTATATTTTTCTTGTGTCTTTGTGTCCTCTGCATTTGTCTTCTCTGTGAGAGCTCTCTAATTTGATACAGACCTGGACTTGTGCTGATAACTCTGGACGGGAGGACATTTTACACAGCCAACTGGTGAGCCACACCATACCTATTTCCTTTTTTTCCGGGGAGGTTGTTACAATTTTAATTTTTGTACAATCACTTTAATGGAAAATGGAAAATAATTGTGCCTCAAAGACTGGACTCCAAAACTTTTTCCATTTGTGCAGTAGAACATGCAACGCATTTCCATACCCAATCATAAAATGAGATGGCTAACAATCCTGTCTGTTATTGCTCACCAGTGCAGGATTGTCCTTTTCAGTCTTCAATCATGGCCTACTAACGATCACATGAAACAGACACGGCAAGTCAACATGAAACATTACTTTAGTGATAATTTTTGGAATACAGATGTTTTCTTTGATTCAAAAAGTATAATAAAATAAATGTTTTCTTTCTTTTTTACTCAAAGGTGTTACGTGAAGAGTTTTTATGCAACCGTATCATCCCCAAATATTTTGTGATGGTACATACTATGTCTTTAAAATGCACTATATCAGCTACCCACCGAATATTCTTCTTCTTCTGGCTGCTCCCGTTAAGGGTCGCTACAGCGGACCATCCATTTCCATCTCTTCCTGTCTTCTGCATCTTCCTCTGTCACACCAGCCACCTGCATGTCCTCCCTCACCACATCCATAAACCTCCTCTTTGGCCTTCCTCTTTTCCTCTTCCCTGGCAGCTCCATATTCAGCATCCTTCTCCCAATATACCCAGCATCTCTCCTCCACACAAGTCCAAGCCATCTCAATCTTGCCTCTCTTGCTAGGTACCCAAACCATCCAATCTGAGTGGTGCCTCCAAGCTGACAACGTCCCCACCGGCACAGCGGCCGGGGAAGGGGAGAAATCCCACATTAAACAGGCCCTGGTTAAGTGTGGTTCTCCTAACTGGTTGTTTGTCAAAGCCAGGAAGACACCGAAACTGCACCAGCCGATCAAAGAGAGGAGAAGGACAACAGCTGCCTAAGCATAAACCAGTGGTGATTCCGTATGTGGCAGGAATGTCGGAACAGTTGAGACGCATATTTTCCAAACACCGCATCTCAGTTGCTTTCAAACCCCAAAACAGACTCTGCCAGAAGTTGGTCCAACCCAAGAATCGGGTCCCCTGGCACAAACACAGCAAACTAGTGTATGTTGTTAAAGTGCCAGGAGGATTGCTGTGACTTGTACATCGGGGAAACCAAACAGATGCTGGCCAAGAGGATGGTACAACACAGGAGAGCTAACACATCAGGCCAGGACTCCACAGTCTACACCATCTACAGGCCAGTGGCCACTCTTTCAAGGATGAGGATGTGCGCATCCTTGATAGGGAGGAATGCTGGTTTGAACGGGGAGTCAAAGAAGTCATCTATGTGAATAAGGAATGACCATCCCTGAACAGAGCGGGGTTAGTCCATGGGCCAGACGATATTTCGGTACACTCAAGGTGGCAAAACTTACTTATAATTTTTGAAAGGATCCATGTCTGTAGATGATATTTTGGTATGATAACCATTCCTGAGTGGCAGCTGTATCACAGTTATCAGCTCATGAAGTTAACCACCCGCTAAACTAAGTTGCATTTTAGATGCTGGTGCATATCCTGGTTTAGCCTCATGGTCAGGACATTTTTCAATGTTCTATAATATTGTCTTTGGTATCATTTTAAAGGGGACCTTCTTAGCTTTCATTCAAGCCCTGTTGTGGATATTTCTCACAAATATAGAGGTCACTTGAGCTCTTCAACCCGTCAATAACACACATCTTTCTGCAATTTTCGCCTAAACTATATACTTTCTTTTAGCCCTGTGGCATCTAGGAATATCAGGGACACAAAACACAAAAACTGGAATACTCACAGGACTGTAAAGATTCAGAAAATGTATAATATACCCATACTATTTCATTGTGTGAGGTGATTGTGAGCCTTAAATTAGAACTAGACCAAAGCCAGTTAGGTCACAAACTGGTCTCTATACATTTGTTTAAATACACAATCAAAATACATGATAAAAAGGAATACCATAGTGAGGTAATGAACTATTTTAATATTTTAAACAACATTGACATTTACATATACTTAATCAATGATACATGTAATCCCATATCATTAGTGGGTATATGTAATGGTAATGGGTAGGGTAATGGGTATATGTGAATATGGTTACATTATTGTTATCAAGCTCTGGGTAACCAAGTCCAGAATCAACATCCTGTGCATCAATAGACTACTACCACAGTAATACCATCAGAATCATCACACTGTCATTCATCAAACTGCTCGTTTCTCTCGTCATCTGACTCCCCAAGTTCAAAGTCCAGTTCTGGACCATCCTGCTGTTTTTGGTTACTGCAGGTCTGTAACCTGCACATGTCTGTGCATGGAAGTCCATTTGACAGGCACATGCAGCTTGGCATTTTGCATGAATGCACACACTTGCATGTTAGCATTTCCAAGACCACATCTGGTGCAGGTGGGGAGCGCATCCAGTAAATGGCCAGCTTGCCTTCATCGTCTGTCCATCCATACTCAGTAGGGCTTGGCACCACAGGCTTAGCCTGTAGACAGCACTTCCATATTGCTGCCTGATAGTTGGCTCGTTGAACATGCATAAAGAGACAGTCTCTACATGGTGGCAGCTGGCTGGACTCAACCTCTCCCCTTTTGGTGCAGAAGAGCTGGTAACGCAGTTTGTTCACCTCAGCAGTGCTGCTATTAGCAACATACATCCGACAGGTGAACTGCTCAATTTTCTGGAACAGCTCATCACTCACATTCCATGTCTGTCCCAGTTGACTAAAAGTCTCTTGGCAGGAAGTGTGCTTTCTCACTATCTTCAGGGCATTCAGCTTCCCTCGACCAGCGAATGCACTGACAGTGTCGCAGCCTGTGAAGGCATGTAAGCCAATTAGGCTGTCACAGATGCTGTCTCCAAGTGAACTTGCCAGTTTGGTGATGTCGACAAACCGTGTGCGGTTCTGAGTCCCACACTTCTGGTAGATGGGACCGGTGATGTCCTTCTGGAAGCCAAGACAAAGCACCATGACATCAGTGTCCTCAGCTGTGATGATAACTGACTTTGAGCCCGCATTTGCTGCATGCAATGCATGCAGGAGCAGACGGGTGTCAGCTTCTTCATGTGTGGAGTGCAGTTCTGCTGCTTCCTCACACCCATCTTCTGTCAGCTTGTAGCAGGTTTCCTCACAGGTCATGTACAACACCTTGCCATGCAGCATAGCTCTGTATCGTGGGAGTTTCCACTCTTCCACCAGAAACTTGATGAGACTGGTCTTGTTGGAGGAACTGCACAGAAATTTTCTCCACTGCTGGACGTGGTGTCCCCCTGCAAGATTCTTGTACTGGAGAGTGATGTCTCCACCCCGGTTCAGTCGTTCAGCATCTTTGATCGAAGTCTGGTGATAGACATCAAAAACAACATCAATCCTCCCACTCTGTGCTCCCTCATGGAGGACCTGGGTCAAGGCTGACTCTGCCACCTGTGCAAAGGTTTTGTTGTTGCCATTCATTTTTTGGACCAGGCTCATCCCATCAATGAGGGAAGTAGATGGGATTGGGATGTCTTCTGCAGGAGATACATTCTTTTCAAGCTCTCTGGCAAGTGCAGCCTTGTTTGTTTTTCGTAAGGACCCATCAGCATTTGCCAGTGCCCATGGTAGTGGGCCCAATGGGTAGGCAAGGACATCCTTCAGATTCACCTTCCTGCTTTCAGCCACCAGGATCATGTGACTGAAAAGGTTTCTATCTGCCTTCAGAACCACATCCTGTGCTTTCTTTCCATGAGCTTGTTTTGTGCTGACATTGGAGAATGTTTTCAGACTTTGCTTGGTCATCTTGTCGTGGAATTTCACAGGTGGTGGGTCTGCATCTAACCTTGTTTGCTGGAATGCTTGGTAGGCCTCTTCTCCTTTCTCAAGAGCTCTCAAGAGTTCTATGGTCACATCAGGTGGAGCCATGTTGCCAGTGGAGAGGCTAACCAAATCAATCTCATCAGGGGACATAGGATTGAGCCAGTTATTCTCCATAAGGTCCATGAGAGACTGGACATCTGCTTCATCTCTCTTGATCCTTGGACTCTGTAGATCTGGATGAGACCATTTGCACCTGCCTTGACCTGTCAGGTCTCTCAGCTGTCTGAGGTACATGCTTCTATACTCAGCTGTGAGATAATATTTGGTCACAGCTCCTGGCTTCAAGCTGAATCCCTTTGTCCCTCCAGCTGTTTGGGTGTCTTTGTTCACCGTTTCTTCTATAGCTTGGTCAACAGGGATTCGGCCAAAGGGATTGGTGGAGCCCAGTTGGACTGAGAAGCCTCCTTCCATGAATTCTGTGTACACATCTGGGTGTGTGATGGGCAGCTCAGACATCTGGGCATAGTAGTAGGGGTGGTAGCGTGCATAATTCATCCTGTCATAAGCAAAGCACCATGGGATCATTGCTCGAATGCTAGCCAAGTGTAGCATCCAGTCTCCCTCTCTGGATGCTCGGATGAGCCCCAACAAGTTTTCAACCATGTCCAAATAGGACATCCAGAAGTTCGAGAGGCCACCGTTTCCACCTCTAAGGAACTCACGGTAGACTTCAAATAGATCCATGATGCGTGTACAAGAGCTGTTCTCAAGGACCTCCTTCAAAGCATGTTGTGAGACTTCTTTCCCAAGGCTGTCAATGGTCTTCAGTGTCTCATTCAGGTGAACCATGTCATTCCTGTGAGTTTCTTCCAACCAGGACAGGAAACCATTCTAGGTCAGTCGCATGAGAGCCTCATACAGGAGCTTGTGTAGTCGCACTGCCCTGTTGTACTTGCGGCCATCCATAACACCAGCAATTGAGCCTTCTGCAATCATGCCAGACTCAATGCAGAGGTCTTTGAGTCCAGCATCTTGGAAACGCTTTCCTATTATTGCCAGCAGTGTGCAGATGGTGTGGAATACCCCAAGCCTAACGATGATATCATGGAACTTGTCATGGTGTTTCCATGTGATCTCGACAGCCTTCGCATACAGGGCTTGGTCAAAGACACAGACAATCTTCCTCAGGCCTAAGCACTGCATGATGCTCAGTGACTGGTTAAGCACCTCGTTGACAGTGGACATTTGTGTCGCTGGAGCATTGATGGTAGGCAGATAGCCTATATTGTCGGGGATGACCGTCATCTCTCCTCGAGTCAGGATGTTGAAGCCTGTCCAGCTGCTGACTGACTGTTCTTCTTGTTGTGACATGCGTGCTAGGACCCAAAGAAGGTTTTTCTCTCTGGCAAGCTTAGTATTGGCTGCAGTATCGGCATCTGACTTTTTGCTTTGTGGTGGCCCTACCCGTTGTCCAGCATTGTAAGTTGGTAACGTTGGTGGGGGTCCATTAATGCTTCTCTTCTTTGTTTTGGGAACAGTGGGCATGGGTTGGACAGGAAGTGGGTTGACTGGCTTTGCTTGCACAGCAATCCCATTGACTCTGTGAGATGTTCCCTCACCACTGACAGTTTCTTCAAGACGGTCGATATTGTCCCAGGCTAAAGTTGTGAATATGCCAGGATGGATGTTAGCTGGAAGGGCAATGCCACTCCCTGATGATGAGAGCTTCTGGAGACACAGGGCAGTGTTGATCTCTTCCATCTGTGAATAGGACACACTGTGACCAAGTCGGTTGAGGATGTTTATCAACTCTACATTTCCTGTCAACGATTTGACACTGAATGGCAGAACAATGTGCTTGGAAGGCTTGGTATTTCCACATGTCACTGCATATACTATGTCATGGCCAAATGACTGCAGAAGGCACTGCACTCTCTGGGATGCATGATCAGGATCATTTGAGCCTGTGAGTAGAGAGTACAGGAAGATAATGAGCGACTCTGGAATGGTAGGACATTCTGCTTCTGGTTTGACTTCAGGCGGCCAGGTTTGAGGAACATCTTGACTTTTAATGTCTGCTCTCTATTTGATGGCTGCTTTGGCTATAACATCTTGTGCACTGACACTTTTCAGGGTCTGCAGCTCCCTTTTGAGAGACTGATTTTCTTTGGCAAGTTCCCTCATGGACAAGTTATCGGGATAGAGGAGGAATTTTCCTTTCTCATCAGGGAATATCTGCAAGGCTCCAGCAAACTCACTCTCCAGGTTTCGCCTTATGTGCTTCTTGGTTGATTCCTTGACTTGGGCAATGCCTTGGGAGTTCATTGAAGCTACCAGTCTAGAAGAGAGATCAGTCATTGTCATCACTTGAGGATTGCCAAAAAGCTCCATCCTGATGAAGAGGAACAGCTCATTGTATGCCTTATTCACAGCAGCTTCATACTGGGCTGCAGCATCATCATCTTCATTGCTGGCAACCTCTCCTTTGGAAACCTCTTCTTTGGTGTAAAGTCTATAGCATGACCTGTGGTAGTGCCCTTCAGCTGCTACAAGGTCTCTACTCACAATGGCAAGGATTCTGCTGTCCCTTTTCTTTGTGGCTGCACTCCTGATCTTTGCATCAGCTCGCAGTTCTCGACACTGCACCAGCACTTCTCTCGTATTCTGTCTCTTGGAATATTTGCTGTTTTTCTGACAAAATATGCACTCTGCAACATAAGTCCTAGATGTACTTGGAGCATGTCGAGCTACTCTCTTAGATTGTTTCTCTTCAGCAGAGACACAACTTTTCTTTTCTTTTGCAAGGAGGCCATCAAGAATTTGCTTCATAGTGAAGATACTGCGACACTTTCTGTGGTAGTAGATTGCTGGAATCTGTCCCTCAGGAATGTCTTTTGCCAGTTTCAAAACTGGTGCATGATTTCGTATCTGAGCTGCCCTGAGCAGAGTTCTCCATGAGTCGACAGTTTGTAGTGAAACCAGCTTATCTGTATCATGAGAACAGTGGATAACGCACTCCACCCGTGGGCGCTTTGGTATTGGGTAAAAACTTGCTTGTTCACCAGTGGCCATATTCAGTCAGTTTTCACCTGCCACATACAAACAAATACATGTAACTTAGGTGTATGAACACTACTAAAACAAAGTTTACTTTGCTTCACCAGCGTCATATTACCATTATTTATCTTACATAGCCACAAGTAGATACATTACCTAGTTGCTATGCAACAGCTGTATTTTGTCCACATGAGGCCGCTAAAATCAACACAAGATGAAAGTTCCTCATAGCCACTTTAACTAATCATATTAACATATACATTAAAAGAACATGCTAACATTATGGGAAATTAGCTTACAATCTTCTCCAGAGTCAGACAAGAAGATAGATACCAGTTTCCTCTATATGTGTTTAGTAGAAAGCTATCTGGCTGCACGTTAGCCTAGCTTAGCACAATGAATGGAAGTACACAGTACTGGTTATCCTTGGTTGTTGGCCAACTAAGAACTGTCCCAGAGTTTAAGCTAGGCTAATCAGTACCAGGGGTGTTGAAATGCTATATTTGTAAAAATCTGGGCAAATACACAATCGTGAGAGGCACAGAAACAGGTTTCCTGAAAGAAAAATGAAATAGCTGCTCATTTGGAAAGGTTATCATGTATTATTTTACTTCTGTTAGTGTACCAAATAAAATGGCACCAGTGAAGTTGTGTCACCTTGGGTGATATCGATATCTGGTCTGACCCATGGACTAACTGGCTTTGGTCTAGTTAGTTTCTTAGTAATAATGCCCTTCTAATTTAAGGTTCACAATCACCTCACACAATGAAATAGTATGGGTATATTATACATTTCCTGAATCTTTACAGTCCTGTGAGTATTCCAGTTTTTGTGTTTTGTGTCCCTGATATTCCTAGATGCCACAGGGCTAAAAGAAAGTATATAGTTTAGGCGAAAATTGCAGAAAGATGTGTGTTATTGACGGGTTGAAGAGCTCAAGTGACCTCTATATTTGTGAGAAATATCCACAACAGGGCTTGAATGAAAGCTAAGAAGGTCCCCTTTAAAATGATACCAAAGACAATATTATAGAACATTGAAAAATGTCCTGACCATGAGGCTAAACCAGGATATGCACCAGCGTCTAAAATGCAATTTACTTTAGGGGGTGGTTAACTTCATGAGCTGATAACTGTGATACAGCTGCCACTAAGGAATGGTTATCATACCAAAATATCATCTACAGACATGGATCCTTTCAAAAATTATAAGTAAGTTTTGCCACCTTGAGTGTACCGAAATAGGAAATTTTGGGCTCTGGCCCATGGACTATTAACGCCGTCTCCCCACTAGAGAGGGCGGGAGCGTTATGTAGTGCAGACACAAACTGGTGCAGGCGATAAACCGAAGTTCTTGTTCTCAAAAACTATTATAGTAAAAACGTCAACTTAGTATGACAACGCTAAAAACACTCAGCTTGTCGGGAAATGTAATCAAAAACATATAGGATATTGTTTTAGTAGTAGTAGTGGGCAAAATATGGGTTTTACAATAGAACTGGATGTGTTTTCTGCAACCAGTTACTGCACGTGCGGCAGTGTTTGTAAACAATGATATTGGTTTATAATGGAAAGCTTGCCAGCTTGATAGCGGATCATGTAGTTGGAGTTAGCCTTAACAAACTTTTATGACTGTGAAAAATTAGGCGCTGATGTCAGCTCATATCTGCTCAATTTTTCAGAATGAGAGAGCTTAAGGAGGAAGATACTATTTATGTAGTGCAGCTTGACGCAGGGCTGAGGTACAAATGGAGCTGGGCCTGGCTAAAGGTGGAGGCCACAACAGAGGTGAAGGGAGTGCAGCACAGCTTCCCACTGTCACAGTATTTTAAAAACACTGATAAGGTGGGGTATGCTAAATGCAGTCTATGCTCAAAGGAGATAAATTACAGCAGCAAGGGCTCACATGCCCTCTCAGCACACTGCCAGAAAGAGGTGCACCAGCAAAAAGTGTACGCTATAATGACCACAGCCAATGTACTTCGAGTCCCAACAGTCCCAAGTGCAGTTGCTCCCAAGGGCCCCGAAGCAATGAGTGAGAGAGTTAAGGTGCCTGTATCTTCATTTCAGCGGGTTGCTAATGCAGACTTGTGTATAGATTAGAGGCCTGCAGTTTTCTATGTCACTAAGTTAAATCACAACTATTATTTGACTGTTGATAGGCTACTTGACATTTGCCAGAGTAGATTATCAGAACACATTGTTCAGGGTGTGTTTACTCAATTTTAATAGAGTTGTACTAGATTAAATACATATTTATTGCAAATACAAGATAGGCTACAGTTCTAACAGCTTTACAGTAACAATGGAAGTTCATGCATATTAAGCCATACAGTCACAGGGTTTTACTGATGAAAATCTAATCACTTTTTTTCCCCCCCTGGCGATGGTTCTCGCTGCTCTTGCTGAACATTCGCTGCCGTTTACCTTTGCACCCGTGATGGTGAAGCTGGTCCAGGCTCTGGCTGCAGACAGAGTAGCGCTGAGTGGATTAAAGCTGTAGCGCACATCAGCAGCTTACAATATGGTGCATGGTTTGGGGTATCCATTTTCACAGAGGATCTTCAGCAATATACAGAAGTACCCATCAACCTCGATGAGAGTACTACCAATTGTGACAAAAAAGTGCTTTCCATCCTGGTCAGCTACTTCAACACAGATCGGAAGACAGTTGATGTGGAACACCTTGGCTCTTTAGAAATCTTGAAAACTAGCCCTCTCAAGTTAGAAAAGTTGCTGGTTAAGTTCTTTGAAGATAACATCCCATGGTCCAACCTTGTCAGCATGCTGATGGACTCCTGCAGTGTCATGCGAGGCAGCAAGACAGGGTTGGAAACAAGAGTGCGGCAGAACCAATGCCCAAACCTACTTGATGTTGACGGTGACAGTTGCCACCATATCCACAATGCTGCAAAGGTTTTTGCAGCTCTTTTCAGCAGCCATCATGAAAGGCTGTTCAGTGACCTGCATGCAGATCATCAATGGGCCTCAGACCAGGTTAGTTAAATATTGAATTTCATTTATAGAGCACTACAAAAATTGTAATTATCATATGCTATATGACCTAAGTGATCTTAACTAATGTGTTCCATTGTCTCTCTTTGTCAGTCTGTATGTTCTTCAGCCTAAAGGCCATCACTCGAGAGGTAATGTCCTCAAGAACCTGTCCTCCTCCTTCCACTGGCAAGTATAAGGCAGGGGCTCGGCTCCAGTGCTGACCAGAAAAAGTCTACTATAGCCCGCTGAACATTTTCAATCGGGACTCTTGGTGGAGGTAGGACAATCAGTCTGTACCACAGCGTCGAGGCAACCAAGTTATTGGCAACCAAAACGCAACCCCTATACAACAGCTGGTGTAGCAACCATTTTCATTTAGACAATTTGAAACACACTTTCTCCATCTCACCATCCCAATTCTGTCTCTGATAATCCTCTGTGACTAAAAACACGCCCAACACCTTTATCCCGCTTCTCCCCCACTGCAGACCTGCAGGCAAACTGGGTGCTGCCCTCCCTCTCCACTGTCCTACCTGTAAGGCCTCACTCTTTGCTCATTTTACTTTTGCTGATGAAGCCTTGTGATAGAAGCTCAGACTGTCCTTAGTGCCTTCACATCCTCCTGATACCTGACAAGCACATTTAAATCATCTGCATAGGCAGAAACTATCAAAGGTAGGCTGTGTTGTGTGCCTGACAATGAAAGCCTGCTGAGATGGCTTCTCAGCCTGCACAGCAGAGGTTCAATAGCCAGACTGTAAAGCTGCCCTGAGATGGAACAACCCTGCCTTATCCCCCTCTGCACAGGGATTGGCTGGCTCAAACCTCCCCCAACCTTCACCAAACATACAGAACCACTGTACAATAACCCCAACCATGACAGAAAATGGTCACCAAAATCAAAAGCCTTAAGTACTGAAATCAAATAGCTATGGTACACCCTGTCAAATGCTTTTTGTTGATCTAAGGAGGGAATACCAATGTCAAGATCATAAAGTTTACATAGGTCAATTACATCTCAAAAAAAGGAAAAGATTGTCCATTATTGTTCTGCCCTGTACACAGTATGTTTGGTCCATATGAACAAGTATATCCAGATATTATCTTAGTCTGTTTGACAGTACTCTGGAAAGCACATTATAGTCAGCATAAAAGGGCCACCGGCCTCCATTTTTTCAACAAAGCTAAATCTCCCTTTTTAGGGAGCAAGGAGAGAACTGCCCTCTTACAAGAGACAGGCATCGTCCCTGCATGGAAGCATTTCTTGGGAACATACAGGTCAGGTCCGACAGAACACCAGAAACACTTGTAAAAGTCAGTTGTGAGCCCATCTATTCCTGGAACCCATCCTGAAGCCATCTGACCAACAGCTATAGTGAACTCCTCCAATCTGAGTTCTCTGTCAAGGTCTGCCTTTTCCTCGGGAATGAGCTGAGGAAGACCCCCCCCCCCCCCAGCAGCTCTGCAGCACTGTCCTGATCACACTGCTCTGCTCCAAAGAGAGAAGAAAGCCACAGCATGACTCCTCATTTCCTTTGGCCCAGTCATCACCCTGCCTGCCACCGGGGAGCTTTAGGGATGTCATCAGCTTGCTCCTGGCAACAGTCTTCTGTAAACTGAAGAAAAAAGAGCTCGCCGCATCCATGTCTTTGATGTTGAGGAAATGAGACCTAACAAGGGCTCCTTTCACTCTATCCTGCATGAAAATCCCGAGTTCCAGTCTTTTTTTTCTTGCAGCAGGCCATCAGCAGCAATGTCTGGATTACTATTCATAGCACACTCAATGTTCTTAATACTGTCCTCCAATTCCCGGACTGCTGCTTTAATTCTAGCAGTGGAGTGAGATGTATACTGCTGACAGAAGATGCCAATCTGTGACTTACCCACTTCCCACCACTGCCTCAGTGAATCAAAATTAGCTTCTTTCTTTTTTTTACTTTGCCAGCAGACCCAAAATTGTTCAATGCTCTGACAGAAAATGCTATCCTGCAGCAACTTGTTGTCGAAATGCCAGTATGATCTAACTTTTTGCCTAGGAGAAATGATCAAATCTACCAGAGATGATGATCAGTGAAGCCAACTGGAGTAACTGAGCTACTAACTAGACTGGATGCAAGTGACTTTGAAATTTAGAGCCTATCTAGCCTGGCTACACTCACTCTGTTATTGCTAACCCTAACCCACGTGTACTGTCTAGCAGTGGGGTGTTTCAACCTCCATGCATCTAGTAAATCTAATCAAGTAATTGTTCTGCCTAAGACAAGATGACTGAATGTGTGGTGCCTCATTTGTCCTGTCCATGGTGAAATCAGTGGTGCAGGTCCAATCCCTACCTACTATGATCAGCTGCTCCTGACCATACTTCTGCAGCTCATCCCTTAAAACACTGAGAAAGGCTAATCTGTCAGCCTGCTGCATTGGGGCATATACACTATATGTACAAAAGTATTGAGACACATCTCTTAATCATTGAATTCAGGTGTTTCATTCAGCCCCATTGCCACAGGTGTATAAAATCAAGCAGCTAGCCATGCAGGCTGCATTTACAAACATTTGTGAAAGAATGGGTCGTTCTGATGAGCTTAGTGAATTCAAGCGTGGCACTGTCATAGGATGCCACCTTTACAATAAGTCAGTTCGTGAAATTTCTTCCCTGCTAGATATTCCATGGTCAACTGTAAGTGGTATTATTGAAAAGTGGAAGTGTTTAGGAACAACAGCAACTCAGTCACAAAGTGACAGACCACATAAAGTCACACAGTGGGGTCAATGAGTGCTGAGGCGCATAATGCGTAAAAGTCACCAACGCTCTGTTGACTCAATAACTATAGCATTCCAAACTTCCTCTGGCATTAACATCAGCACAAAAACTGTGCGCCGGGAGCTTCATGGAATGGGTTTCCATGGCCAAGCAGCTGCATGCATGCCTTACATCACCAAGCACAATGCCAAGCGTCGGATGGAGTGGTGTAAAGCACGTTACCACTGGACTGGAGCAGTGGAAATGTGTTCTGTGGAGTGACGAATCACGCTTCTCTGTCTGGCAGTCTGATGGACGAGTCTGGGTTTAGTGGATGCCAGGTGAACGTTACCTGCCTGACTGCATTGTGCCAACTGTAAAGTTTGGTGGAGGAGGAATAATGGTGTGGGGTTGTTTTTCAGGGGTTGGGCTAGGCCCCTTAGTTCCAGTGAAGGGAAATCTTAATGCTTCAGCATACCAAGACATTTTGGACAATTCTATGCTTCCAACTTTGTGGGAACAGTTTGGGGAGGGCCCTTTTCTGTTCCAGCATGACTGTGCCCCAGTGCACAAAGCAAGGTCCATTAAGACATGGTTGGGTGAGTTCGGTGTGGAAGAACTTGACTGACCCGTACAGAGCCCTGACCTCAACCCCATCGAACATCTTTGGGATGAACGAGAATGGAGATTACGAGCCAGGTTTTTTCATTCAACATCAGTGCCTGACCTCACAAATGCTCTTCTGGATGAATGAGCAGAAATTCCCACAGAAACACCCCAAAATCTTGTGGAAAGCTTTCCCAGAAGAGTGGAAGCTGTTATAGCTGCAAAAGGGGGGGGGCAACTCCATATTAATGCCTATGGATTTAGAATGGGATGTCATAAACGTTCCTGTATGTGTAATGACTAGGTGTCCCAATACTTTTGTAGATAAAGTGTATATTGACCAAACAAGAAAAGGCAGCCTTTAATTTCTACCCTTACAATCAGACACCTCCCCTTAACTAACTCCACAGATGATAAACTTCTTGGATTAGTTCTTTTAGTTAGTAACACTGCTACCCCCCCCCCCCCCCCCACACACACACACACACTAAAGTTGGAGTTGGTGCCATGGCTGAGTACATATGACCCCTCCGACCACCGCCCCCAGTCTATCTCATTAGTTTGGTCACTATGAGTTTCCTGCAGAAAAACCGCATCTATCTTTTTCTGCTTCACAGCCTCAGCCACTAAAGCCCTCTTATGTCTGTCAAGAGATCCAACCCTGAGTCCCTGCATAAGATGGTAGAACAGAGAAAAAGATAGGGACAGAAACAGACCGGCATGAACCAGAAAAAAGAATGAAGCACGCTGTAACGCATGATTAAAATTTATTTCACAACTTCTGTCCTTCTTACGGTGTTCCCCTCTGCTGCCTTTCTCAAGGCTGTGACGTGTTCCTTAAGACGAAAACGTTTCTTTTTTCTCATCAAGCAGCTCTGAATCAATCAGTTTCTGCAGATGACCAAAAATCCTAACGAACTTCTCTGTATTATTGAAATAATCCTTTACTTTTACTGACTTCTCAAAAGTTTCATCCAAAAAAAACATTTATGTTCTCCAGAGTATACAGATCTGTGCTGCGGTTTGGTGTTTCACCAACAAACACACTATCAGACTCTGAATCCTAATCCATGTCCTCAGCCTCAACTGTTACCTGGCTACTGGGAATCTCCTCGACACTCTCAGTATTCCCTTCAGTAGGCAGACCTCTGCCCTTCATACTCTGTCTCTCACCACCGAGCACATCCTTAGTCCCTGCCGAGCTGCTGGGTGCAGCCACCTGTTCAGCTGCGAGTATTTCTGCAAGCTCTGCCCCCGACTCCGAGGCCATAGGCTGAGAGCCTATTTCCTCATCTACAAGTGGAGGAGCAGGTGGGATGTTGGCATCTGTGGTGTTTATCTCTACTTGCTGTCTATGCAGACATGCAAACCGCTTATGGCCGCCATCACCACACTCAAAACATTTCAGCTGCCCCGAATTATCCATCCATATTATCCAAGCCGCTTATCCCAATCGGGGTCGCGGGACGCTAGAGCCTATCATAGCAGTCATTAGGTGGTAGGCGGGGAGACACCCTGGATAGGCCGCCAGTCCATCATTGGGCCAACACATTCCCACCTGGGGACAATTTTTTAGCATGGCCGATTCACCTGACCTCATGTCTTTGGATTGTGGGAGGAAACCGGAGCACCCGGAGGAAAGCCATGCAGACATGGGGAGAACATGCAAACTCCACCCAGGATGACCCCCAAGGTTGGACAACCCCAGGGTTCGAACCCAGGACCTTCTTACTGTGAGGTGACCACTGTGCCACCCTACCACCCTCAAAACTTCCAAAAATCCTTTAAAGTTCTCCGTATGTGCTAGTACTAGAGCGCTCTGAACTAGCACGAGCTACAACCATGTTTAACTCTAAAGGAAACCTCCAAACTCTGTGTTGGAGAGTCCAAAAACATAAATACCTGTCTCCTGACTGACTGAACATGTTTAATCTTCGGACCTGTACATCCGAGATTGACAGTTTTGAAAGCACTGGTAAATTTACCAAACTGCCGCAGCTCATTTTCCAAAAGTTCATTGGAGACAAATGGCGGAACACCCAACACTGTGATTCTGGTAGAGGGAACCAACAACGAGGAAACAGTAACATAGATATCCCTGATAGCTACACCCCTCTCAATCATCTCACTAACATGATGCTCCTCCTTCAAAAATATCACCACAGCCTTGTTCATCCTGGAAGCAAACAGTAGATTGCCATGTCCACCTTGCTCTCCTACGGCCAACAAAACCTCCTGCACTGTCACACTGCGCTCCGGAGGAATGGTCCTGAAAACAACCAGACAAAACCACTGAACACTCGGCAAAAAGTATGAAGAAAGTTTACCTGTTAATGCATAGACAAACGAAGAATACAGGGGATAATCCCGAAAAAAAACCCCCAATACAGCAAACAATTCAAACTCCACGCCAATCTCACATCCACTACCCTCACTCACGCTCACACACACACACACACACACACACACACACACACACACACACACACACACACCCAACCTCCCAGCATGCAGTGTACCGAGAGAGAGAGAGGAAGGGAATTGAGAGAGACATACAGAGGAAGATGAGAGACAAAGAGGGAGACAGATGCAGATGGAGCACTAGAGATAGACAGACATCATAACGTCTAAGTGTGTGTGTGTGTGTGTGTGTGTGTGTGTGTGTGTGTGTGTGTGTGTGTGTGTGTGTGTGTGCGCCATGACGTCAGTCCAGCTAACTTTCTGGTGGCAGCTTGCCCGCCACAGACGCGCCGGTTTAACGGCTCTTACCAAAGGATTAGCGGCTCAGTCGGTGCCGGTGGTGCTCTACCGGGTAATGGTCTCGACAGCTGACAGCGTGTTGCATCGGTAGACGGACAACATGAATGCAAACTGTTTTCTTCTGGTAAAGTTTTATGGACTTTTGTCAGAAGGAGAGATGGAGGGGACAAAGAGAGTTTTGCGATACCAGAATATAAACTTTTTTTAAGATACTCTAGAAATCCAATACCCGTAATGCCTGCGTCAATCAGTGTTGTCATGGTGGAAATAATGGCACTACTTGAGGATTATTATTCCCACCTCTCTCACCTCTGCTTTCTGCTCCACTTCTCTACACCCCCCCCAACAAAACACACACACACACACACACACACACACACACACACACACACACACACACACACAACAGAACATACAGACCATTAATGGCTAAAACGTGTGTGTTTAATACAATACACAGTGGTGCTCGCACCCCTGCCGTTACTGCCATCTGCCAGTTTTCCTTTGATTTCCCTTCAGGCCTTTACTCCCTCACTCACTGGTAGGAGCAAGACAACAATGAACACAACCATTTCATTCAGAAATCAAATAACAGCTGTTTTTTGTTTTTTCATAAAGTTATAGCTTACACCCTCGATGGAGCACATGGCGGGTCATAGGCTCAGGTGTTAGCCAGATAGCAATATGCTCCAACAGCTTCTCTTGTTGATTCTCCATCCATCCATCCATTATCCAAACCGCTTATCCTGCTCTCCGGGCCGCGGGGATGCTGGCGCCTATCCCAGCAGTCACTGGGCAGCAGGCGGGAACACACCCTGGACAGGCCGCCAGTCCATCACAGGGTCGACACACACATTCACACCTTGGGACAATTAAGTACGGCCAATTCACCTGACCTACATGTTTGGACTGTGAGAAGAAACTGGAGAACCTGGAGGAAACCCACGCAGACACGGGGAGAACATGCAAATTCCACACAGAGGACGACCCGGGATGACCCCCAAGGGTGGACTACCCCAGGGCTCGAACCCAGGACCTTCTTGCTGTGAGGCGACCGCGCTAACCACTGCGCCACCGTGGCGCCTCTTGTAGATCCTGTGTGTTGTAAAGATTCCGTCATTTGTGAATAAAGCTATTTTTTAAGTAAAAGCATAACAGAGCTTGTATTGTCAGTAATCTTCAGTGGCGGTTCACAGAGCCGGCCCAAGGCTTTATGGGACCCTAAACAGAATTTGATTAGCCCCCCGCCCACCTCCCACCACCGACAGTATTATGTCCATGCTTGATCATTACCATACCATTGTCATGACTTACTACTGTGCTGGAAAGTCTTAAAATAAACCAGCAGACAATGCATTTATTGAACAAGTTAAATATTTTAATTGCTTTTGAACTATGCAAAAGCGCAGAACAGTAAAAGAAATAAATTATTTTCTTACATAAAATGCAAATGAAAAAACGGACAATATGAAATGAATTAAATAGAAACTTAAATGATGACATACAATGAAGAGAGTAACTTCTAACAATATTTGTTTGACATTTCAAGCGCTCTTGGAGGTCCCCTGCTGGTGCGGGGGACCGCTTAGTTCGCTTATGCCTTGGGCCGGCTCTGGCGGTTCATCATAAGAAATGATGGAAACTGTCCAGAGGCTGTCAATGCACGACTTGTCAGTAAGGGACGTACCATAGTATAGCAGTGCAGCGGTATGACAGAGTCGTGTCCACAGACTGCACAGGCAAATCTGTCAAGCAGACACGCCACCATCTTGGTGATCATCATAACATAATCTGTTACACAGCAGTATGAACATGAACGTGTGTTTCAGCTGCATCAATAATGGTAAAGATGAGTGATGCTTTACGTTTGCTTTTTAGTCTACCAGTATACAAGTTGAAAAATTACTTGGTGTTTTATGAATTTATCACTGGCTAATGCAAGATCGCATCAACCACAAAGGCCTGCAATAAATGTGAACCCGTCTCAGTAAAACCGCTTGGGTCGTTGTGATTGAGGTGATATGGATGACTCTACCCGATTTTTGTTCTGGTTAGGTTGCCGACCATGCAAATCTGTAAATCTGCTGTGGATGGAGAATGGTCATACAGCGGCAACAACAGACAGCAGTGATGTCCTCCAGAGTTTTGAGGAGGCCGTTGACGCACATTGAAGGGGCATCAAGAGTCTGCAGTGAGGAACGCCCAGTGGCTTGCCTGGTAGAGTGTGTACATGTACCTTACCGCAGCGGCCTGGGTTGGAATCCAGCACGGGGCCTTTACTGCATGTCACCCCTTCTCTCTCTACTGTCACTGTCAAATAAAGCAGGAAATGCACAAAATAAATAAATCTGCAGTGATTCTGCCTATCTATACGTACTATGTGTTTTAAGGCTCAACATGAAGTAGTGCTCTGACAGGAAAGAGCAGCCATAATAGGAGAGAGAGACGGATGTTTGGAGAGGGATTACAAATATTTACCTCTCCTTGTTGACTCTCTCAGAGAGTGAAGGCAGGAAGGACTGCAACACAAGTGGTTACTCCATTATGTGTATTTACCCCGAATTAACGAAGACCTGCAAATGTTTTCACCAGCAGAACTGCCACAAGCTGTGGACAGCAAGACACGTGTGGTCCCCCCCCCCCCCAACTGAATCTTCATTTGGCAAGCCTGAAATCAGACCGCCATCCAGGGAGTATTTGGAACAGATGAGCAGCCAGCCGCAGGCCATGACATCCCATCTGCAGAGGAAGTGGAACCCACCCAATATCAGCTGGCCAACTGGACAGCCACCGCTCCCGACAATCAAATCTCTTCTCAAAACGTAAAAGCCTTTTATTAATTCTAGCAGTTTTATTATTGCTGTTGTTGTATTTTTTCAATTATCTTGATGGGGATTTTATTCACATTTATTTTTGTATGATTTTAAATTGCCTGATTTTATGTGCCTCATTCCTGAAATGTTTTAATCCTCGTTCAACCATGTAACGCTCATTGTAGCTTTGTTTTGAAAATTCCTGTATAAATATAGTTTATTAATTATCATTGTCATTGTTGTTGTTGTTGTTATTTTCATCCTGAAGAAGGACTCATGCACGAGCTGGTGCAGCAGCTGAGTCGTTTGGGTGGAGAGCAGGACAGTTTGGTGACTGATGTTTGGAAGATGAAGATGAGGTGTTCCAGGATCAGCATGGAGGGTAAAGGTTACTTTGCATTTGAAAAGCTATGATAAAGGTTCTCTCTCACATACAGTACCAGTCAAAAGTTTAACACACCTGATTGAATGTATGTTTGTCAAAATCTTAATGTCAATGCCGATTTCTGAATTTCTGTTCCAAAATAATTTCAAGTTAAAAAACAAAAACAAAAAAAAAACTTTTTGAATTGCCCTCACCCCAAGAAGTTTTTTCATCTAAGTATTTAAGTGAAATTTAGTTAAAATAAAGAAAAACCCTACAATGAGCAGGCGTGTCCAAACTATTGACTGGTACTATGCACACACCTATCTCTCTCTCTATCGATCTATCTATCCATCTATAATGAGAAGAAATGTTCAATCTTAACTTCACAACTTTATACTGGTAACCCCCCCCCCCTTTTCTCCCCAATTGTATCCGGCCAATTACCCCATTCCTCTGAGCTGTCCCGGTCGCTGCTCCCTCCTCCCCGCCGATCTGGGGAGGGCTGCAGATTATCACAAGCCTCCTATACACGTTGAGTCACCAGCCGCTTCTTTTCACCTGACAGTCAAAGGCGAGATGTGATTAATTTGCCATGTTTGTTTTTAACACAATGTTTTCCAAGTCGTTCATCTTATGTTGTATGGTTTGGAGACGGTGGTGCTGACGAAAAGACAGGAGGTGGAGCTGGAGGTGGCAAAGTTGAAGATGATAAGATTTTCATTGGGAGTGACGAAGAATGACAGGATTAGGAACGAGTATATTAGAGGGACAGCCCTGAGTCCTGAGTCCAGCTATATTAGAGGAGAAGCAAGATTGAGGTGGTTTGGACACGTGTGGAGGAGAGATGCTGGGTATATTGGGAGAAGGATGCTGAATATGGAGCTGCCAGGTAAGAGGAGGAGAGGAAGGCCAAAGAGGAGGTTTATGGATGTGGTGAGGGAGGACATGCAGGTGGCTGGTGTGACAGAGGAAGCTGCAGAGGACAGGAAGAGATGGAAATGGATGATCTGCTGTGGTGCCTGTCAGATGTATCGGCGTAGCGGTGGAGATTGATACAACTTGACACTATTAGTATCTTTAGCCTTTGGCATATTTATTTTCCATCAGGCTCATCATGCGACCATGTTGTCGCATGATCTTGAATCAACAAGTCTACCGGAACTGGTAGGCTACCAACAGAAGAAGTGGCAGTGACATCACATCCTGATGCACTGCCTAGTGTAAACATTGCCCTCTGGTGGACAAATAATATTATTGCCCTCTACTGGGCACAGGAGTTATATCCATTACTATGAACACAATAAGTAAGGGCGTACATTATATTATAATAAAACATTCAACACCCCCACTCGCACATAGCTTATTGTGGTATAACAGTGCAATGTAGAAAACAATAACCAAAAATATTCCCGCTATTTGGGGATTAGTTACCAAAATAACAAAAATACAATGAGTCACACCATACATGGCGTTTTAGCAGTTCAAGTACCAAACAAGTGCTGAGCAAACTTTTTAAGTTGTAGCTTTGTGGCTGGTTTGGTCATCAAGTCAGCGATCATGCTGTCAGTAGGACAGTATTCCAGAGATATCTTACCACTACTAACAGTCTCTCGTATGAAGTGATATTTAATATCAATGTGTTTACATCTTTGGCGATTAACTGGATTTCTTGCTAAAGCAATTGCTCCTTGGTTGTCATCATAAACCTTAGTTTGTGCATATTTGTATTTATCCATACCCTTGAGTAGCTGATGTAAATACATACACTCCTGAATAGCTGACGCTAAGGCCATGTATTCTGCCTCGCAGGTAGATAGTGCAACTGTCGGTTGTTTCCTACTCTTCCAAGAAATGAGAGAGCTTCTCTCACTTAGGCTGACACAATATCCCGTGGTGCTACGTCTATCAGAGACCTCTGAGGCCCAGTCAGCATCACTGTGGATTATAAGCCCTAGCTGACTTTTGTAATCCCTTTTAAAACATAAACCACGGTGACTTGTAGCCTTGAGATACCTGAACACGTGCTTTACTGTGTTCCAGTGCTCCTCAGTTGGATCAGAGAAATGTTGGGAAAGTTTGCTGACCACAAAACTTAAATCTGGCCTAGTGCAAGTAGCCAAATAAATCAAACTCCCAACTGCCTCTCGATACAACCTTGGATCTTCCATTTTTTCTGCATCCTCTGCGTATTCTAGTTTTGCCTCGCATGGGGTCTCTCTAGACTTACAGTCTTGCATCCCAAACCTGGAGAGGATTTTATTCACATACCTCTCTTGTGACATAGTGACTTGGCTCCCTGACTGGTGAAAATCAATCCCTAGAAAATGATTGAGTTTCCCCAGGTCTTTCATTTTGAACCTAGCGGTGAGCATCATTTTTACAGTTTTCACAACATCCTCATTGTTAGCGGCAATGATTAGATCATCAACCCATACAATAATGATTACTTTTTCATTTTCCTTTTCCCTTGTGTATTGACAGTTATCAGCAGGATTTTGTTTGAAACCATTTTCTGTGAGGTATGCATGTAACAGAGCATACCAGTTCCTGCCGGACTGTTTAAGTCCATAAAGGGACTTCTGTAGTTTGCATACTAGTCGTTCTCCGGTTTTTGATACCTCCTCATAACCTTCTGGTTGTTCTAGGTATATCTCTTTATCTATTTTTGCATGCAGGTATGCAGTTTTTACATCCATCTGATGTAAAACTAAATCGTCCTGCACTGCTTTCTGCATGACAACTCTAACAGTAGTCATGTCAGCTGTCGGCGAGAAGGTTTCTTCGTAGTCAATACCTTCCTTTTGGCTGTAGCCCTTAGCTACATATCTAGCCTTACATTTTTCTGACCCATTAGCGTCACTCTTTAGGGAATACACCCACCTGCCCCCCACTGTCTTTTTGCCTGGTGGCAACTGGGTGATTTTAAAAGTCTCATTCTCTTTCAGTGACTGCATTTCGTCATCCATAGCATTTTTCCACTGTTTTGACTTTGTTGACCTGATAGCTTCCTGAAAAGTTTGTGGTATGTCACAAACAGCTCTGTAACAAGCATCTACACAAATTACCAGTGTGTCTGTTGTATCAGTGTCGTATTCCTGTAAATGCGCTGGCATTCTCCTATTTCTAGGTGGGTTCCTTCTAACTCCCCCACTGCTTGGCTGTTCACTCTCGACCTCAGAAACATCACCACCAACACTTTGACCTGATGCATTTTCATCATCATTTATCTCATTGTCATAGACCATGGGTTCTACCTCCCTGTCCTGACATTCACTGTGTGGTCCCTGTGTCTGTGTTTCTTTCTCTTTAGGGGTCCTATTGTTGAACTTCACCAACCTGTGTCGTGATACCTTCTGTGTGTCAGGAAAATATACAAGATAAGCAGGACTATTCTTATCGTAGCCCACAAAAACACCCTCTTTACATCTGGAGTCCATCTTCCCTTTCTCTTGTGTGTATGTAAAACACACAGACCCGAATTTCTGAAGTCTGGACATGTCTGGTTTCTTGCCTGTAAGCATCTCATATGGTGTTTGCTGGGTGCGTTTACTATAGCACCTATTTCTTACGTGTGCTGCGGTCTGCACAGCATGACTCCACAGTGTATCTGGTAACTTGCTGTCTAGCAGCATACACCTACCCATCTCAAAGAGGGTTCGCCAACCTCTCTCCGCTGTACCGTTCTGGTGAGGTGAATAGGGTGCGGATGTTTCATGTTTTATGCCATTTTTGGTTAGCAGTGCTCTGAACTCTTTACTGGTGAATTCGCTCCCATTATCTGAGCGAATTATTTTGACCTTTCCAAAGGGGGCGGAGTCTGCTAAGTACCTCTCTGTGGCCTGTAAAGCATCACTTTTGGATTTGAGAAAATATACGGTCATCGCACCCGAATAATCGTCTGTAAAAGACTGTGCATACTTGTGACCTTCTAGACTTGGGGTTCTCATGGGACCAGCAAGATCCGTATGGACTAGCTGAAGAGGCTCTGTAGCCTTTTTATCTGCCTCTCTATTCCGTGTTTGTGTGAACTTTCCTTTAGTACATATCTCACACATCTGTGCTGGTCTAACAGCACTACCTCGTATTTCCATACCTCTTACCACACCCATTAGTTTGCTTACATCCTCGTAGTTGCAATGCCCTAAAATCTCATGCCATGTTTGCATGTCATGGCACACACTGCAAGTATCAACATTTTTCACAACAGTGGGTAGGTAGAACAAATTACCACTTTCATGGAAATCAAACCTGGTACCCTTCTTGGTGAGCATGTGACTGTCCCCTCTCTTAAAAGTCACTGTCGCCCCTGCATTGGTTGCTCTTGCCACTGAAAAGATGTCGTGCGGGTACGTCGGCATATACAATGCGTCCTGTAGCTGTGCGGTTTGTTCTCGTCCATCGCTGTCTAGTAGAGAGATCAGCGCCGTCCCTCTGCGTTGCGCTGTCCCCGTGCACTTAGTTCCATCTGCCAGCTCGATTGAATGGGCGTCGGGCTGGAAAGTGTTATCGAAGCTCTCGAACATGGCAATATCAGTCACAATGTGAGATGTCGCCCCAGCGTCCACCATGATCCCTTTCTTTTTCACATTGGCTGGTGGCCTGTCGTTGCTCGTCGTCATGAAGAGGAAGTCCCTGTCGTTCCTGCTCTCCTCCTCTTCGTCCTCTGCAACCTTTCGGGCTCCGTCTCCTTTTCCCTTCTTCCTGCACACTGAGTCAGCGTGCGAGTTGCTCCTGCAGTGACTGAACCACACTTTCTGGGTGCACTTGGTCCTGACATGTCCTTTAACACCACATCGGTAACACGTCAGAGTGGCTTCCCCATCTTTTCTTTGTGTCTTGGTGCCTTGTTTGCTTTGCTTAGTGTTAGTCTTCATCACAGTGTCCGCAGATCCAGACGTCCTCATCTTTTCGGACTCTTCATACACCCTCAATCTTCTCTTAAAGTCTTGGAATGTGACATTGTCCTCATTTTGTGTTACATGGACAGCCAGTGGTCTGAATGAGTCAGGCAGTCCATTCAAGATGGTGGCTACAAGTAGCCCATCACTTATATTCTCTCCTGCATCGCGGAGAGCTGTTATAATATTCTCTGCCCTTATTATGTAATCTGTAACAGTCTCAGTTCCTTCCATACTTATAGTGGTCAAGGATGTGTACAGATTCAGAATCCTTGGCTTGCTTTTACCTGTATAGTGCTCTCTTAATATTTTTAGAGCTTTGCGGCCATCTTCAGCAGCATCGTGTCTTATTAATGACAGACTCTTATCATCAAGTGAATTTACTAATTGTGCATAACAGTCTGCATTTCTTGCTACATCTGTAGCTATAGCGTTAGCATCGGCACCGTCGGCTGGTGCTTGTAAAATAGTGTCTTTTAATTTCAGAATGTGTAACCGGCTAAGAAATCTTGTCTCCCACAGATCGTACTTATCCTCTGCTCCGTCGAACACGGGCCTCATTAACTGCTGCTGTAACAAGGAGACCGTTCCTGCTGCAGCCGCCATTATCACTTTCTTTTCCAAGTTCAATCTCCAAACGTTGAACTGCGGCTTGTAGAAACTCTCGTTGCGCGCTTTTCACTGCATTTTCAGCGGGAGTCTCTCGGCGCCGTCTTCAGAAGCCCTTTTAGCCTAGCTAGTAGCTTCACTTGGCTAACAGACAAAAGTTCGTTTTTCTGTTACCTTTCCTTGCTCTAAACTGGCATGACTGGGCCCATAACCTGTCAGATGTATCGGCGTAGCGGTGGAGATTGATACAACTTGACACTATTAGTATCTTTAGCCTTTGGCATATTTATTTTCCATCAGGCTCATCATGCGACCATGTTGTCGCATGATCTTGAATCAACAAGTCTACCGGAACTGGTAGGCTACCAACAGAAGAAGTGGCAGTGACATCACATCCTGATGCACTGCCTAGTGTAAACATTGCCCTCTGGTGGACAAATAATATTATTGCCCTCTACTGGGCACAGGAGTTATATCCATTACTATGAACACAATAAGTAAGGGCGTACATTATATTATAATAAAACATTCAACAGTGCCCCCTAACAGGAGCAGCCGAAAGTAGTAGTATTAGTAGTAGTAGTTTCAAAGTAGTTCATCTGAGGGGACATTGCTGGCTTTTGCCCCCTTGTGATGCCGGACGCGAGGGTGGCTATCAATGACGCAGAGCAGTTTGTGATATAAATGGCTGACATCAACATCATCTGTGTGCTATGGATAAACAAAATTGTGCTGCTCCAAGTAGGGGTGCAAGCTTGAGTCCCGGGTGTCTAAAGTTCAAAAGTTCAGCAAAAGAGAAAAAAAAGTTACATCTGATTTTGTCAATCTCTGAATTTCCCAAGCTCTGACCAAACATTTACATTATACCAAGACACTGGGTGTAAAGCAATAATTTGGAAACATGTTGTCTGTCAAGTGGGCATACCAAGACTGTTTAATAATGCAAATTTAGATTCGATTCGATTCGATTACATTAGATTACCTTTTAACCTTAGGGTGAGGAGCTCGGACATCCGGAAGGAGCTCGGAGTAGAGCTGCTGAGCGTCGAAAGGAGCCAGTTGAGGTGGTTCGGACATCTGACTAGGATGCCTCCTGGGCATCCTCCTTTGGAGGTTTTCCGGGTATGTTCAACTGGGAGGAGACCTAGAACTCGTTGGGGGGACTACATGTCCAATCTGGCCTGGGAAAGCCATGGGATCCCCCAGGAGGAGCTGGAGGGAGTTGCTGGGGAGAGGGACGTCTGGAGTGCCCTACTTAGCTTGCTGCCACCGCGACCCGACCCCGGAGAAGCGGCTGAAGATGAATAAATGAATGAACGAGTAACCCAGCGTGGTCGGACTTCCCAGTGGAGCCCTCGGGAATGCACGGTAAGCATTCAAAATTGAGATGTAGCAGTTCTCCAATGTTTTGTTTTCTCTGCTATGGCAAGTGACTTGTTGCTCATAGTTTGGGAGTTCGAGGGACAAGTTTGCATGGTTGAAGTCACCTAACACGATGACAGACGTGTCAGGGTTGGAGTTTTCAACATAGGAAATGTGTTGCGAGAGTTCCGTAATGGCTGCGTTAGCATTAGCTTGTGGTGGAAACAGCAACTAATACAACTGAAGCGAATTCTCTCTGGAGGTAATATGGTCTGTATTTCAAACTGATGAATTCAAGATCATAAGAGCAGTACCGATGAAGGATTGTTAAATTGTTACACCAGCACTGATTGACCGTGAGACAAATACCCCCACTTTTTGACTTGTGTGATAGTTTGACTAACCTGTTGGCTCTGAAGATAGTGAAGTCGGGGGGGGGGGGGTTACCGCTTGATCGGGGACCGATACAGTCAAAAGTTCATCCATTTTATTTTTGAGGGCTCGCACGTTGGATAAGATCAGTGCCGGTAGTGGGGGTCGATAGGACCGTCTCCTGAACCTGGAGAGCGCCCCTGTTCTCCGTTCCCTGTGCTAGGTGTATTTCCCTCAGGTGGCGATCCAGTGTTGTTTACAACTAGTATATCCTCTGGAATATTGGCAGAAATGTTGGCAGATAGTCCCAAATCACCAAATGTAGTCCTCCTGATGTACAGCAACTCCTCATGGTTTTAGTTCTATAGACATGATGATTTTCTGACATAAACCATAGACAAAAGGGCAATACACAGCAGCAGAACAGGAACCGGAGCGAGCCTCACGGCGGCCATCTTGAATGCATCACATGCCCAGAAGGACAGGGTAGCAAACTACACTCACCGGCCACTTTATTAGGCACACCTGTCCAACTGCTCGTTAACGCAAATTTCTAATCAGCCAATCACATGGCAGCAACTCAATGCATTTAGGCATGTAGACATGGTCAAGACGATCTGCTGCCGTTCAAACCGAGCATCAGAATGGGGAAGAAAGGTGATTTAAGTGACTTTGAACGTGGCATGGTTGTTGGTGCCAGATGGGCTGGTTTGAGTATTTCAGAAACTGCTGATCTACTGGGATTTTCACGCACAACCATCTCTAGGGTTTACAGAGAATGGGCCGAAAAAGAGAAAATATCCAGTGAGCGGCAGTTCTGTGGGCGAAAATGCCTTGTTGATGCCAGAGGTCAGAGGAGAATGGCCAGACTGGTTCGAGCTGATAGAAAGGCAACAGTAACTCAAATAACCACTCATTACAACTGAGGTATGCAGAAGAGCATCTCTGAACGCACAACACGTCGAACCTTGAGGCAGATGGGCTACAGCAGCAGAAGACCACACCGGGTGCCACTCCTGTCAGCTAAGAACAGGAAACTGAGGCTACAATTCGCACAGGCTCACCAAAATTGGACAATAGAAGATTGGAAAAACGTTGCCTGGTCTGATGAGCCTCGATTTCTGCTGCGACATTCGGATGGTAGGGTCAGAATTTGGCGTCAACAACATGAAAGCATGGATCCATCCTGCCTTGTATCAACGGTTCACGCTGGTGGTGGTGGTGTAATGGTGTGGGGGATATTTTCTTGGCACACTTCGGGCCCCTTAGTACCAATTGAGCATCGTGTCAACACCACAGCCTACCTGAGTATTGTTGCTGACCATGTCCATCCCTTTATGACCACAGTGTTCCCATCTTCTGATGGCTACTTCCAGCAGGATAACGCGCCATGTCATAAAGCTCGAATCATCTCAGACTGGTTTCTTGAACATGACAATGAGTTCACTGTACTCAAATGGCCTCCACAGTCACCAGATCTCAATCCAATAGAGCACCTTTGGGATGTGGTGGACCGGGAGATTCGCATCATGGATGTGCAGCCGACAAATCTGCAGCAACTGCGTGATGCTATCATGTCAATATGGACCAAACTCTCTGAGGAATGTTTCCAGTACCTTGTTGAATCTATGCCACGAAGGATTAAGGCAGTTCTGAAGGCAAAAGGGGGTCCAACCCGGTACTAGCAAGGTGTACCTAATAAAGTGGCCAGTGAGTGTATATCAAACAGATATTACGTTGATTTGCCTCTATAATGTGATCATAACTTGTTTCATTACAAAAATTCATGGATGTCGTTGGTCTTGGATAAATCATTCAGTGTAGGCCTTTTCCATTTTGAAAACAAACATGATTTGCATACCTCTTGTTTTGTTTTTTGAAAACTCCTGCTCTTTTGCCTGCTATTTAACAGCATATAAGCAGTATAAATAGTTGCTCATTGGTGAGTGCAAAACCACACATGCCTGGTGAAATGTCAGCTTTCAAATTCGTCTACCAGTTTTGGAATAAAGATGCTATTTTGTACTGTCAGTAGTATAGGTAGAGATGTGAAGTTACTGCTATAACATTTGTCCACATGTAGGCTAGCATATTTTGCTAACGTCCATGTAGCACCACCCACTGTGGTGGAAAGGTAAAATGTATTGCCCTTCACAATCAGCTAACACGAAAACTTTCACCTCTCTTATTCTTTACACTTCCTTCATAGCAACTGATTTCAACCTGTCCACTTACAAGTCAGTAGATTGGCGTAGCGTCCTTAAATCAAAATGTTAGCCACTTTTTTAAAGAGTTGAGCCATTACATTACATAGAGTACACTTGAGAAACCACCACGTCATAAATCACACAGACAAACATCAGTTAACAGCCAGGGAGCTAACACTTTATCATTTCTCATGCAAATTTAATCATCTGTGAGAAGTGAATAAAAAAATACTGCTAAAATCATCACTCTTCTACACCTACTCCTTCTTTCCCCCTTTGTCGAGTTATTTTTCTTTTCAAATAAATCTCAGAAAGAAAAAAAATGGAAGAAGAAATAAATACAAATGGGAACATCTGGTGGTTGGCACCTCATTTTCCATGGCTGCCTGTCGAGGCTTGACTGGATGCCACACTAACAGCAAACACCAACACCTCGCTAGGCCCTCGTTAAGCTAGTTAAAGCCTAACTCGTTATGTCTCCTGTTAATGAGCCTGTTTGCAGATGACTGAGTAGCAGAGAAAAAATGCAAAAATATCCTGGGTGGCTTTGTGAGTTTCAAATACGACAAGCCAAACACTGCATGGGGGGGGGGGCGAGAGAGAGCAGTGTACAAGATAGAAGGATATAACGAGGTTGATGACCAGGTAAAGAGGGGGTGCAAGAAGAGGGTGAAAGGGCAAGACAAGGTAAACTTGTGTAGCACTGTTCATACAAACGGCAATTCAAAGCATTTTACATTTGCAAAGAAAAGGATAAAATAAATTTAAAATGTAAGAAAAGTTACATTAAAAACAAAGACAATAAAAGGCATGAGACAGAATAAAAACAAAAGAAACTCAGAGTTAACCTAACTAACCCTAACCGTACTATCCTGAGACGTGATAGTATTACTTACCTAGAGGGAGCTCTAGGCTCTAGGTGTTTTACCTGTCCAGGTAGTCTGCATAAAGAAGAAAACGATGGATGTGTCTGTTCTTTTTTTTTGAAGCTGCCAAAGACAAGTAAAGCTAAAGAAAAGCTACCTCTGGAGTCCTGAGTCCTCACTGAAGTTTCGTTGGATGTTATGTTGGCGGCGAGGATAATCTGGAGATAATCATCAACCTGGCCAATGTGCACTGATTGAGTGAGTGATTGTTTGATTGTTGGAGACTCCAGCAGGACAAAAGACTTCGTGAAGGGGCGAAGACGCATGCAGGTGAGATGGCAACAATTGGAACACTGCCACTATTTGATTCAAAAGTGCAAGCATGGGAGGAATACTGGGAAATTATGAAACATTTCTTTACTGCAAATGACACTGAGGATGAAGATTAAGAAGAAATCCATATTACTCAGTGTGGTGGTTGCATAAACCTACCGTTTGATGAGAAACCTAAGTCCAACAAAGCCTGGAGATAAGACATTTGCAGTTGGTAACTTTATGAAAAAGCCACTTTAACCCCAAACCAAGTGAAATCATTCAGATAATCAAGTTTGACTCTCGCATAAGAAAGCCCACCGAATCTACTGCTGACTATGTTGCTGAGTTAAGGAAACTAGCACAAAATTGTAATTATGGAGAGACACTGGCTCAAATATTATGAGACGGGCTGGTATGTGGAATAAATGATGACCGAATCCAGAGAAGGTTATTGTCTGAGACTAAGCTCACATTTGATAGTGCCCTGTCTTTAGCCCAAGCCATGGAGTCAGCAAACAAACATTTTCAGGACTTACAGACAAAAGCAGAAGCTATGTCATGTAATGCAGTGAGGAGTAGTGGGTCAAAGTGCACTGGGCAGAAGAGAGAGAGCCGTACAAGTGCTGGTGATGGGAATAAAGACTGTTACCACTGCAATGAGAAATGTGCACCCACTGACTGTCGTTTCAAAAAGGAAAAATGTTATGCATGTAGAATGACTGGACACATAGCCAGAGCATGTCACAATAAGAAAAAGGCAAATGCTGAAAAGAGGACTGACAGAAGACCCCAAGAGAGGCTTCACACAGGAGCGCAGTGCACAGTATTGTTCTCACAGAGTGGCCGAGGGAATTGATCCCTCTGATGAGGAACAAGTGTTTTCATTATATAGCGTCCAAGGTGAAAATGAGAGCGAGAACGGAGACACCCATCTTCTTCTTCTTCATATAGACTACCTGGGCAGGTAAAACACCTGGAGCCTTGAGCTCCCTCTAGGTAAGTAATACTATCAATTCTCAGGATGGTACATCCCCTCCTTCTCAGGTCTGCAACCAACACTTAACTGAAATTAATCAAATAATAAGTAGAGCCTCAATTCATGCCTTACTTTACCGGACGCTTTGAGCCAAGTGTGCCTGATGGATGTGTTTTGTGGGGTCCTTGAGTAGTTATTCCCCACAAAGAAGAAAAATGATTCTTAAGTTGCTGCATCAGGCCCATCCAGGAATGTCTAGGATGAAGGGCCTAGCAGGGTCATATCTTTGGTTGCCACAGATGGCTCAGGATGTAGAGAAGGAAATAAACCAGTGTGATGTCTGTCAACAAAACAGCAAGTCTCCTCCTACAGCACCATTGCATCCCTGGGAATGTCCAGAGAAGCCATGGACTCGATTTCATGTGGATTATGCAGGTCCATTCTTAGGCAAGATGTTCCCCGTATTGGTTGATTCCCATTCTAAATGGACGGAGGCATATCCAGTAAATACAGCAAACAGTCAGGAAACCATTGAAAAACTCAGTTTCAGTGTCCATAGTCTACCCCAGATGTTGGTGAGTGATAAAATGCTACTTGCTTTATAAGTGCTGAGTTTGCTGATTTCATGAGTAAAAATGGAGTCAGACATGTGACTTCAGCCCCTTTTCATCCTTCATCGAATGGATTGGCTGAACGAGTGCTTCAGACCTTCAAAGAGGGGATGAAGAAGATGCAAGGAGCAAGGGAAAGCTTGGAAACAAAAGTGTCCAGATTCCTGCTACGTTGCAGAATCGCCCCTCACTCTACCACAGGCTTGTCCCCAGCAGAGATGCTGATGTGCCGAAGGCCTAGGTCCGCCTTTGACCTGTTGCTCCCGGACTTGAAATCCAAGATTGGAAAGAAACAGTAGACACAAAAAGTGAATCATGACACAAATAGTAAGCTCAGAAGTTTTGCCCTTGGTGATCAAGTTTTTACTAAAAAATATGGCTACGGCCACAAATTGGATGCTTGCAACCATTGAGAGCTGCACAGGTCCACTGTCATACACAGTTCTCATTGGGTATGGACAGATTCTGAGGAGACACGATCAGATCAAGAGGCAGGAGCTCAGCGAGATTTCTGAAATAGATCTCAGTACACCCAAGGATGTGGGTTTCCCATCCCCTGTAGAGCCAGAACAAGTGCAGTCCCCTGAGGTCAGTGTCTCTGGCTCTCCAACAATCCCTGTGGATGACTCGAGAGTGGCCCACCTAAGCTGGAGAATGAGTCCCTGCCTGTATTACAGGAAACATCAACCCCTGAGGTGCTCTACCAGAGAGAGACGCCAACCTGACTACTAGAGGCCCGAACCTTTGGGGTCAAGATGATGAGTATTACTAAAAAAATAAACAAATAAATAAAATAATAACAATGATAATAAAAATAATACAGTAAGCTAATAGACGATACAAAATAAATTATTTGTTTCATTTCAGTTAAGTGTTGGCTGCAGAACTGAGAAGGGGGGGTGTACAATCTTAAGACTTGATAGTATTACTTACCTAGAGGGAGCTCTAGGCTCCAGGTGTTTTACCTGTCCAGGTAGTCTATATAAAGAAGAAGATGGGTGTGTCTGTTCTCGCATTTTGTTTGTCGAAGCTGCCAAAGACGAGCAAAGCTAAAGAAAAGCTACGTACTTCTGATTTCCTGAGGCCTCATTTATGTTTTTTTGGATACACTATGGCTGTGTCTGCGGGTGGAAGCTGGATGTGGTTATGTTTCCTGGTTGCTGCACTAGCGCCCCCTCTGGTCAACCAGGGTGCCTCTTTGGGGGGAGGGGGGGATAGCGTGATCCTTCCACGCGCTACATCCTGCTGGTGAAACTCCTCACTGTCAGGTGAAAAGAAGCAGCTGGCGACTCCACATGTATCGGAGGAGGCATGTGGTAGTCTGCAGCCCTCCCTGGATCAGCAGAGGGGGTGGAGCAGCGACCGGGACAGCTCGGAAGAGTGGGGCAATTGGCCAAGTACAATTGGGAGAAACCCCCCCCCCCCAAAAAAAAGATTGATTTGTATAGTCATGTTAAGGGTGATAGAGCACGTCTTACTTGCAACTCTGTCAGTGGTGTTTCTGTGAACTCCTACCTCAAATGAAACCACATGGGCAATAACACCAAGTGATAGAATACGAGGAAGAGGCTGAGAGAATAAAGGCGAGGGCAGAGGGGGCAAGAAAAGTACCTTTTTGTCAGTTTCTTACCACTAAGAAATATATTGATAATTAAAGAAAAGCAAAATTTTCAATTTCTTACAACAGCATATGTTTTTAGATGCTCTCACAAACAGGAAGTCACATTCCTCGCCGACAAATCTGCAGCCCAGCTTAATGTGAGACAGTTTGTGGGTGAGTTGTATCAGGGCGTCTTCTCAGTGGCATTTCTATATATCAGGCAGGATATTTGATTGATGCTTCTTGGCAGTTTATTTTAATTTAATTTGACAGTATCGGGGTTTTTTCATTATACTCGGGTAGAGAGGGATGCTATTTTTGAAGGATATTCTCGCTACGCCATCTCTAGTTTATAGATATTATTTTGTTTGCCGGCCCGGGCACTGTCTAAGTCTGCGTTGTTTCACTGCTTTTGAGCCTGCTCGCGGCTGCAAAATTCAATGTCCTTGCAGGGATTAATAATGATTATCTTATCTAATATGCCATCGATGAAAATACTTTATTTGATGGACCCACTATGGGGAAGGAAACCTAAGTGTTGAGATGCACGTCAACAGAGAAGTAGACATCTTTGCAGAACAGCAAGACTTCCCACATCAAAACAGACAATTATGCTAACATGCTGTTTTTGTAATCACATTTTATTCGCTATCATTTCAAATTGCCTGCAAGATGAATGCCATTATTGTGTGTCTCAGATGTGTGCATTGTACCCGCTGTCTGAAGAGTATGACCAGCATCGCCTCCTTCCATTTTGCTTGTGGGTTTCTTACCTCGACGTTTTAACTTGGGGCAAGATGCCACATTTCTGTTTTCACACTCACACATATCTGCCAGGAAAACTCACACACTTCTACCAGGAAAACACACACACTTCTACCAGGAAAACACACACGTCTGCCAGGAAAACACACACATTTACCAGGAAAACTCACACACTTTTACCAGGAAAACTCACACACATCTACTACTACTTTCGGCTGCTCCCGTTAGGGGTCGCCACAGCGGATCATCCGTTTCCATTTCTTCCTGTCTTCTGCGTCTTCCTCTGTCACACCAGCCACCTGCATGTCTTCCCTCACCACATCCATAAACCTCCTCTTTGGCCTTCCTCTTCTCCTCTTCCCTGGCAGCTCCATATTCAGCATCCTTCTCCCAATATACTCAGCATCTCTCCTCCACACATGTCCAAGCCATCTCAATCTTGCCTCTCTTGCTTTGTCTCCAAACCGTCCAACCTGAGCGGTCCCTCTCGTTCCTAATCCTGTCCTTCTTCGTTACTCCCAGTGAAAATCTTAGCATCTTCAACTCTGCCACCTCCAGCTCCGCCTCCTGTCTTTTCGTCAGTGCCACTGTCTCCAAACCATATAACATAGCTGGTCTCACAACCATCTTGTAAACTTTCCCTTTAACTCTTGCTGATACCCTTCTGTCGCAAATCACTCCTGACACACTTCTCCACCCACTCCAACCTGCCTGCACTCTCTTTTTCACCTCTCTACTGCACTCCCCGTTACTTTGGACAGTTGACCCCAAGTATTTAAACTCAAATGCCTTTGTCACCTCCACTCCTTGCATCCTGACCATTCCACTGTCCTCTCTCTCATTCACGCATAGGTATTCCGTCTTGCTCCTACTGACTTTCATTCCTCTTCTCTCCAGTGCATACCTCCACCTCTCCAGGCTCTCCTCAACCTGCACCCTACTCTCGCTACAGATCACAATGTCATCCGCGAACATCATCGTCCATGGAGACTCCTGCCTGATCTTGTCCGTCAACCTGTCCATCACCATTGCAAACAAGAAAGGGCTAAGAGCCGATCCTTGATGTAATCCCACCTCCACCTTGAACCCATCTGTCATTCCAACCGCACACCTCACCATCGTCACACTTCCCTCATACGTATCCTGCACCACTCCTACATACTTCTCTGCAACTCCTGACTTCCTCATACAATACCACACCTCCTCTCTCGGCACTCTGTCATAAGCTTTCTCTAAATCTACAAAGACACAATGCAACTCTTTCTGGCCTTCTCTATACTTCTCAATCAACATTCTCAAAGCAAACATCGCATCTGTGGTGCTCTTTCGTGGCATGAAACCATACTGCTGCTCGCTGATCGTCACCTCTCCTCTTAACCTAGCTTCTAGCTTCTATTACTCTTTCCCAAATCTTCATGCTGTGGCTGATCAACTTTATACCTCTGTAGTTGTTACAGTTCTGCACATCGCCCTTGTTCTTGAAAATCGGTACCA
This sequence comes from Lampris incognitus, assembly GCF_029633865.1. Lineage (NCBI taxonomy): Eukaryota > Metazoa > Chordata > Actinopteri > Lampriformes > Lampridae > Lampris > Lampris incognitus. The sequence goes on from NC_079211.1 coordinate 109,251,366, forward strand.
GTATGCTTCTTCTCCACTCCTCAGGCATCCTCTCACTTTCCAGGATTGTGTTAAACAATCTAGTTAAAAACTCCACTGCCATCTCTCCTAAACATCTCCATGCCTCCACAGGTATGTCATCAGGACCAACTGTCTTTCCACTCTTCATCCTCTTCATAGCTGCCCTCACTTCCTCCTTGCTAATCCGCTGAACTTCCTGATTCACTATCCCTACATCATCCAACCTTCTCTCTCTCTCATTTTCTTCATTCATCAGCCCCTCAAAGTATTCCTTCCACCTTCTTAGCACACTCTCCTCGCTTGTCAGCACATTTCCATCTCTATCCTTGATCGCCCTAACTTGCTGCACATCCTTTGCAGCTTGGTCCCTCTGTCTAGCCAATCGGTACAAGTCCTTTTCTCCTTCCTTAGTGTCTAATCTGTCATACAACTCACCATACGCCTTTTCCTTTGCCTTTGCCACCTCTCTCATTGCTTTACGCTGCATCTCCTTGTACTCCTGTCTACTTTCTTCATCTCTCTGACTATCCCACTTCTTCTTTGCCAACCTTTTCCTCTGTATACTTTGCTGTACTTCCTGATTCCACCACCAAGTCTCCTTGTCTTCCTTCCTCTATCCTGATGACACACCAAGTACCTTCCTAGCTGTCTCCCTCACTACTTCTGCAGTGGTTTTCCAGCCATCTGGCAACTCTTCACTACCACCCAGTGCCTGTCTTAACTCCTGCCTGAACTCCACACAACAGTCTTCCTTCTTCAACTTCCACCATTTGATCTTCGGCTGTGTCTTCACTCGCTTCCTCTTCTTGGTCTCCAAAGTCATCCTACAGACCACCATCCGATGCTGCCTAGCTACGTTCTCCCCTGTCACCACCTTGCAGTCTCCAATCCCTTTTAGATGGCGCCTTCTACATAAGATATGGTCCACCTGTGTGCACTTTCCTCCACTCTTGTACGTCACCCTGTGTTCCTCCCTCTTCTTGAAATATGTATTCACCACAGCCATTTCCATCCTTTTCGCAAAATCGACCACCATCTGTCCTTCCACATTTCTCTTCTTGACTCCATACCTTCCCATCACCTCCTCATCACCTCTGTTCCCTTCACCAACATGTCCATTGAAGTCCGCTCCAATCACCACTCTCTCCTCCTTGGGTACCCTCTCCACCATGTCGTCCAACTCACTCCAGAATTCTTCTTTTTCATCCATCTCACACCCAACTTGCGGGGCATATGCGCTGATAACATTCAGCAATAAACCTTCAATTTCCAGCTTCATACTCATCACTCTGTCTGACACTCTTCACCTCCAGCACGCTCTTGACATACTCTTCCTTCAGAATTACCCCTACCCCATTACTCCTCCCATTCACACCATGGTAGAAGAGTTTGAACCCACCTCCGATACTCCTGGCCTTACTCCCCTTCCACCTGGTCTCTTGCACACACAGTATGCCTACCTTTCTTCTTTCCATCATGTCAGCCAGCTCTCTCCCTTTACCAGTCATAGTGCCAACATTCAAAGTTCCAACTCTCACCTCCACATGCCTACCCTTCCTCCTCTCTAGCTGCCTCTGGACATGCTTTCCCCCTCTCCTTCTCCTTCGCCCAACAGTAGCATAGTTTCCACCGACACCCTGCTGGTTAACAGTACCGGTGGCGGTCGTTGGTAACCCGGGCCTCGACCGATCCGGTATGTATAAGTCTTATTTATGATCCGCATATTTGATTTGGCAAAGATTTTACGCCGGATGCCCTTCCTGACGCAACCCTCCCCATTTGTACGGGCTTGGGACCGGCACTAAGGATGCACTGGCTTGTGCATCCTCAGTGGCTGGGTTAGGAAAACTCACACACATCTGCCAGGAAAATTCACACACATCTGCCAGGAAAACTCACACACTTCTACCAGGAAAACTCACACACTTCTACCAGGAAAACTCACACACTTCTACCGGTACAACTCACACACTTCTACCAGGAAAACTCACACACTTCTACCAGGAAAACTCACACACACCTACCAGGAAAACTCACACACTTCTACAAGGAAAACTCACACACATCTACCAGGAAAACCTACACCTACCGCAGTGGGTCTTAAACATTTAGGTGAAAAGAAAGTTTGCCATCAGGGCCAAAAAACAAACAAACTGTGGCATCTTATGCTAGGGCATTCTTGAAGCCCCATGTGTAGCCCCACCCCCCACCCCGCTGCTGCCAAAGTACTGATATGAAGCTGATTAGCCACAGCTGTTGATTCTGATATTGATTATAATATTGCAACTTACATTTTCATCAACTCATTTTTTTGTGTTTAGTTTCAGACTGCTAAATAGTTTTGTATTTTTCATGTAGCCCAAAAGTGACACTAACACATATATTGTGACCACACACACACACGCCCTCAAATAGAGAGGCAGGCAGACACACACACACATACACACACAGATGGACACAGACAGACAGACAGACACACACGCACACACACAGATGGACACACAGACAGACAGCAAGACACAGAGACAGACAGAAAGACACACACAGACACATACACACACATACAAAGACAGACAGACGGATACACACACACACACACAGAGGCAGACAGACAGACGGGGGCACACACACAGACGCGTGTGCGCACACACACAATAAAACATAATGGATGTATGAGGAAGACGAGGTGAAACTGATGGGAACAGAGGGGGAGGAGAGGAGAAAAGACTAAAGGAGAACACGGAGGGGAGGGGAGAGAAACAGACAGGAGACAGTGATGGAGATGAAAGAAGGGGGGAGGGAGGAGGAGGAGGACTGTCAGGAAGAAGAGGAGACGTGGCGAGACAGGGATGGTGAAGAAGAGGAGGGCGCATGAGAGGAATTAGTCAGTGTTTGCTTGGGCGTGTGGGGGACACACGGGGGTTTGTGGGACAGACGCTGGAGTGGTGCCGCTGAAGGGTGTGTGTTCTGGGCTGGTGACAAGTTCCAGTGACCTCCAGCTTTTGTGCGTTCATACGTGTGTGTACACGTGTGAGGGCCCGCATGCTTGTAAGTGTGGGCCTGTGGGCATTTCTCTGTGTATTTTCCCGTGTGTGTGTGTGTGTGTGTGTGTGTGTGTGTGTGTGTGTGAAGCTGAACAAATAAAGCTAGTTTCCTCTTTGATTGTGTTCACAGTGTCAGGCACTCAGACTGTAATTAGCACACAAACAGAGAGCCATCTGTCCAAACAACTAGCGCGCAACAAGCCAGTCCCACTCACTTTCCCCACTATCACAGAACCCACCCATCCATATCACTCTCTCTCTCTCCCATATTTGTACACTTCTCCTTTCCATCTGTCTGTCCGCCCCTGCTCTTTCCCTCCCCTCCTCCGTCTTTCTGTCCTCTCCATCAGCCACTCTCCTCTCCTGGTGTCACATCGGCATGCCTCTCACCGACTTTCTGTCTCTCTCTATCTGTCCTGCCCCCTTATCTCTCATCTACTCACTCACTCCATCTGTTCACCTCTTCCCATCACCCACTCTGTCATTCTTTCCTTTGCTCTCTCCCTCTTCCCCTTTTTTGTGTTTCCTTGCTGTCTTTCCCCCCCATCTGTCTGTCTGCCGAGAGAAGACTTGGACACAGTGCAGGAGTGGACGGCCTGCTTCTTGTCATCCCCTCCATCCAGAGTGCTAAAATCTCCTAATTGCCAGTGTTATATTTGATCTCCAGTTCATAATCTCCAGCCAACCTTTTATGCTCTTTCTAGTCTTTTCTTTTTTTAATATTAGAAAAGAGGCCTCGCCGGACCACTCTGCTTTGGCTTCTTCTTCTCCTCTGTATGGAGAACCCCTTCCCTCCCAAACTTTTTAAAGGAAATGTTAAGTAAATGTAACATAAATACATGCTGGGCTGGTAACTTGCAATAGCTACTGCTACATCTTTCGGCTGCTCCCGTTAGGAGGCGCCACAGCAGATCATCCGTTTCCATCTCTTCCTGTCCTCTGCAGCTTCCTCTGTCACACCAGCCACCTGCATGTCCTCCCTCACCACATCCATAAACCTCGTCTTTGGCCTTCTTCTTTTCCTCTTCCCTGGCAGCTCCATATTCAGCATCCTTCTCCCAATATACCCAGCATCTCTCCTCCACACATGTCCAAACCACCTCAATCTTGCCTCTCTTGCTTTGTCTCCAAACCGTCCAACCTGAGCGGTCCCTCTAATATAATCGTTCCTAATCCTGTCCTTCTTTATCACTCCCAGTGAAAATCTTAGCATCTTCAACTCTGCCACCTCCAGCTCCACCTCCTGTCTTTTCATCAGTGCCACTGTCTCCAGACCATATGACATAGCTGGTCTCACAACCATCTTGTAAACCTTCCCTTTAACTCTTGCTGGTACCCTTCTATCACAAATCACTCCTGACACTCTTCTCCACCCACTCCACCCTGCCTGCACTCTCTTCTTCACCTTTCTTCTGCACTCCATGTTACTTTGGACAGTCGACTTGGGTTGGTAACTTGTAATATAAAGAGCCCATTAGAAAAGTTTCAGGGATGTTTGATCCCTTTACAATGTTGTGAGCGAATTTGTAGCACTGTTCTATTGCCACTAAGGCGATGTTCTCCTGGATCTCCACCTTGTCATGGTGGAGAAGCTTGCGTGTACCAGTGATCCCAAGAGCTATGTCATCCAGAGCTTGGCTCCTGGTAAGGTCACCCAAGACAGATAGGTCCAGGGGAGGTTCCAGATGAAGCGCAACCCAACAAAAACCTCTGGCAGAATTGGTGGAAGGCAAGTGAAGGTGGACGAAAGCTGCAACAGAGGGTGGTCCCCAATCGTCTTAGTTCTCCATGCCATTGGACTCTGGCCACCCCCTGCCAAGGACCATCTGTGTGGTGGCTGCAGGTGCGTCAGCCTCTCCACATAAAAAGCTGTCACACGCAGGCATCCTCCCGTTATGCGGCTCCAGGATTGGCCTCTACGCCCACCTGAGGACCCAGAGGGACCTAGGAGGAGGACGGTCATACTCGACCCCGAGTGACTGCCGATGAGGGCGATTTCATGTTCTTTGCTGCATGCATAGGCTCAATACTGAGGGGAACTCCCTCAGTGTTAAGCATAGAAATAATATTAAACACCTACAGGAAGTGCCCTAATTAGTTTCTATTGGCATGCATTGAATCCGATTTTTTTGGTTAAATCCAAGATGGCGACTGGTCATTTCAGGAAAACATTAGCGTGAGTCTTGAAAAAACATTGCTAAATAAAACAAGGTTTTATTTAAGTCTGTGAATGTTCTCATTAATCCAGGTCATGGTTATCCAAAGGACTTGAATCAAGTGCAACTGGACTTGATATATATCCGTGAAAACGTTTCGCCTCTCATCCAAGAGGCTTCCTCAGTTCGTGCCTTCCTGACTAGACGAAGCTAGTCTGACTGGCTGGTGATGAGACTCAGAATTTATCCTCTTTGGAGTCGTTATCAGAGCTATAGATAACGACTCCAAAGAGGATAACACTAGCCAACAGTAGCCAAGCAGATATACTTACCTGGAGACAAAAGACAGAACATTTCACACAAAATGCAACGCAGAACAGATGGATGAAGAATCTGTCGGACAAGGTACTTTCCCAATCAGAGAAGAAGGTCTTAGCCAAAGGACTGAACTTCGCCATGACACCCAAACAATTACCTATAGTTGACCTCATCACATCCACAGAATCAGCCATAAGGAAAAACAAGCTAACGGAAACCAAGGCAGAACAGCTTAGGTTAAAGGTATCAGCAGCTCTGTCCAATGCGAAACTCCCTCCGTCCAACCTAACCATGGAGGAAAGAAAAGCCGTGACAGCCCTGAGCAAGGATGAAAACATCACTATCCTTCCAGCAGATAAGGGGAGATGAACGGTTATCCTCAACACAACAGACTACCACGCCAAGATCACGTCATTACTCAGTGACACCGACACCTATGAACCTCTGAGACATGATCCTACTAGTGGTTACAAGAGGAGAATAATAGAGTACCTACAGAAACTACAGAAACTACAGAAAGGAGGAACCATTGATCGGATACAATACCACCGTCTCTACCCACAAGATAACATTCCATGCATATATGGACTCCCTAAGACCCATAAAGATGGAACCCCCCTCAGGCCCATCGTCAGCAGAATAAACTCGGTCACATACAACATTGCCAAACATATAGCCAACATCTTGACCCCTTTAGTGGGCAAAACACCTCACCATATCCAAAACTCCATTGACTTTTGTGAACAAGGTCCAAGGTGTAAAACTGGAACCGGATGAAACCATGGTATCCTACGACGTGACCTCATTATTCACCTGCATCCCAACCATGGAGGCTTTGAAAACTGTGAGGCAACATTTGCTATGGGACGACACCCTCCACAATAGGACCAACCTCAGCCCATACCAGATTTGCCAACTACTTGACCTTTGCCTGAACACTACATAGTTCCAATTCAGGGGCCAGTTTTACAGACAGAAACACGGCTGTGCAGTGGGCTCACCAGTATCGCCCATGGTGGCCAACTTATATATGGAAGAGGTAGAACACAGGGCCCTGAACTCCTTCAGAGGAACACCTCCGAGCCACTGGTTCAGATATGTGGACGACACATGGGTCAAAATCCAAACAGAAGAGGTGCAAGCGTTTACCAAACACATCAACTCAGTGGACAAGAACATTAAGTTCACAAGGGAAGACGTAAAGAACAACAGTTTGCCCTTCTTGGACTGTGATGTCCACATTGGGGAAGACAGGAGCCTCCACATTGGGGTTTACAGGAAACCTACACACACAGACCAATATCTACTTTTCAACTCACACCACCCTCTGGAACACAAACTGAGCATCATCAGAACTTTGCAACACAGAGCTGACAATGTGCCCAGCAGCACTCAGGCCCAAGGAGAAGAACACAAACACCTGAGGGGAGCTTTAAAAACCTGCGGCTACCCCAGTTGGACCTTTGTGAAAACGGCAACACGTTCCAAAAAGACCAACCGGGTGAGCAATGAGGAGAAAAGGAACAGAAGGAATAGCACAGTCATCCCGTATGTTTCTGGGGTCTCCGAGAAACTCAGGAGAATTTTCAACAAACACCGCATCCCGGTATACTTCAAACCCAGCAACACACTCCGACAAAGACCGTGTAGCACACACCCGGAAAAGCAATCTGGTGTATGCTGTACAATGCAATGAGGATTGCACTGATCTATACATAGGAGAAACCAAACAACCACTACACAAACGGATGGCCCAACACAGAAGGCCAAACTCCTCAGGACAAGACTCAGCAGTCTATCTACACCTAAAGGAGAAGGCACACTCCTTCGAGGACAGCAACGTACACATTTTGGACAGAGAATATAGATGGGTTGAAAGAGGGGTGAAGGGAGCCATCTATGCGAAACTGGAAAAACCATCCCTCAACAGAGGAGAAGGTCTGCGACACCACCTATTTCCCATTTACAATGCCATCCTTTCATCTCTACCCAGGAGACTCAAGAAGCCTAGCCTCCAAGAACAACAGTCGGTCACCAACGGCTCCAACGACTCATGACCACTGAATAATGAAGTCGAAACTAACACCCCCAACGACCGTCGCTGCTAAACAAATGCAAATCAATAGCTCCGATGGCGACGGGCCCGGCTGGACATCGGAGCACAGGAGAGCCACGCATATCAATAGCTCCGATAACGACGGGCGCGGCCATAACTTCGGTACACAAAAGAGCCACTCATATCTATGGCTCTGTTAGCGACGGGCGTTGGTAAACACAAAGAGCCATGGACATCTATAGCTCTGACAACGACTCCAAGAGGATAAATTCTGAGTCTCATCACCAGCCAGTCAGACTAGCTTGGTCAAATCAAAAAGGCACGAACTGAGGAAGCCTCTTGGATGAGAGGCGAAACGTCTTCACAGATATATACCAAGTCCAGTTGCACTTGATTCAACTCCTTTGGATAAGGTTTTATTTAAGTTTTAAAGGTGTACACAACACTAAAACAACGTATTTTCACTGAATACTGATGTACTTGGACACATCCAAGTCACAGACAACGACCCTGCGGCTTATCTTGAAATATTAAAACTACACGATCTATAGACAAAGCAGTGAGTTTCAGCTAAGTGCTGCTTCCATGGTTATAACTGCGTTATTACAACCACGGATTGTCATAGGCTTGGCTATATGATGGGATATGAGCCACAACCCATCACAAATCATCATCATCAACCCCCCAGCTACACCCGTCCACCTTCTACTGTAAATAAAAAATCATTCAAATCCTTTCGTTGACGAGGGGTATTGAGCAAGAGACATACTGAAAGAGAGAGAGAGAGAGAGAGAGAGCGAGAGAGAGAGAGAGAAAATAGTTATCGAGAGAAAGGCCAAAGTTATATATAAAGTTATATAATTTGCATTTTTCAGTAATTCTAATTTGATAGTGATTTTCACATAGTTTTATATAGTTATATGTAGTTTTATAGATAGCTTATAGAATTATGTATGTATCAGGTATGGGCTTGGCTAGTACTTGGACGGGAGACCTCACGGGAAAACGGAGTTGCTGCCGGAAGTGGTGTTTGTGGAACAGTAGGGGGCAGTCTTCCCTCTGGTCCCAATTAAAAAATGTAAAAAAAAATAAATGAAAAATCCCAATGCCCCAGTGCAGGGACGGGGACACTGTGCTGTAGGAGATGCCGTCCTTCGGATGAGACGTTAAACCGAGGTCCTGACTCACTGTGGTCACTAAAGATTCCATGGCATTTATCGCAAAGAGTAGGGGGTTTCCCGGGGTCTCCTGGTGTCCTGGCAAAATTCCCAACCTGGCTCTCCATCTGGCCACCTGATCATCCCCCCATGTAATTGGCTCAGTTGGCTCCTCCCTCTCCACCTCAAGCTGATGTGTGGTGAGCGTCCTGGCGCAAAATGGCTGCCGTGCATCACCCAGGGGGTGCTACACATTGGTGGTGGTTGAAGTGAGTTACCCCCTTCAATGTGAAGCGCTTTGGGTGTCTAGAAAAGTCCCATATAAATGTAATTATTATTATTATTATTATTGTTAGCATTCTCGCTTCCCTCCATGTTTGCTGTTGACTCGAGCGTTATCCAGAGTAGACTGAGCTACTCCCGAAGGTAGAACAAAACAAAACAACGCTGTGGGCTGTGGTTTGACATCTGCAGCCCGTCCCAACATATCCCCCAGATTCTGGCACTTTTTAAACCTCAGACGGGTTTGCAATCTGTCTAAACTGGAGTGTTTTGTTGACCCCTTAAGGCGAAGCCCCGCAGGGTGATGTACTGCAATTCATGGTTAGGAGAGAAGAAATATTACACATAGTCCCTTTAAAGCATCATTTCTCACCCCCCCCCCCTCACCACTGAATCACTTCTCCACATTGCTGACCCCCCAAAAGACTCTACCCCCCCTTTTCTTTCTTCTGAATTGTATACGGCCAATTACCCCGCTCTTCCGAGCCGTCCCGGGCGCTGCTCCACCCCCTCTGCCGATCCGGGGAGGAGTGCAGACTACCACGTCCTCTCCGATACATGTGGAGTCGCCAGCTGCTTCTTTTCACCTGACAGTGAGGAGTTTCACCAGGGGGACATAGCGCGTGGGAGGATCACGCTATTCCCCCCACTTTCCCCTCCCCCCCGAACAGGCGCCCCGACCGACCAGAGGAGGCGCTCGTGCAGTGACCAGGACACATACCCATATCCGGCTCTCCACCCGCAGACACGGCATATTGTGTCTGTGGGACGCCCAACCAAGCTGGGGGCAACGCGGGGATTCGAACCGGCGATCCCCCTGTTGGTAGGCAACGGAACAGACCTCCACGCCACTCAAACGCCCAAGCTGAATCTTATTTGACTGTTGGGGCAACCAAAAACTGCTGTGGGTTAGAGCGTAACCCAAGTCCCTACAGTAAATATGTAAGTGAGAGCGCAAACGGTCGGTATTATATCGGTTATCATATTAAAGATGGCGAAGTGTGCCGGAGATGAGCCGACTAATCACTGCTCTCCTCCCCGCACACGCGCACACCGGGGAAATGATCCAATATGACAACATCCTCAGAACTGCAGAGACCTGCCTGTGTGTGTGTGCGCGCGCGTGGGGCGCACGCCTGCTTGTTTGCTCTTGTATTCCCAAGAGGGACGATCACAGCGGTTGTGTCGAGAATTAATTTTTACCGGCCTTTTCTGTGTGTGTGTGTGTGTGTGTGTGTGTGTGTGTGTGTGTGTGTGTGTGTGTGTGTGTGTGTGTGTGTACTCGTGTCCTAACATCTTCCTGATAATATTAAACTGCCACCCCTTCCATCCCCTTTGCAGGTGGGACATGGAAAGGCTTGCTGGGAAATCGAGCCAGTAAATTGGCTGTTTGTTTGAATTGCTATCCCGCTCGCGACATAAACTGTGTGTGTGTGTGTGTGTGTGTGTGTGTGTGTGTGTGTGTGTGTTTGTGTGTTCTCTAATTATGGATAAAAATGGCCACCTAGAGTCCACTGAATTTTTCGGCTTACACACGCGCACACGCCTCGGCATGTTTGTCCATCCGCATCAGGTTCCAGGGACTACGTCTAAAAATCACCTCGTCCACTTTGGCGCGTGGCGAGGTTCGTTTTTTGGTATGTGCGCATGGATTTGAATCCGTGCACTGCAGCCGCTGCTGCACCGTCAGTTCTTCCTTCATGTCAGCAACCAGACTGCACACGCACACCACGTGGCACCAACACACCTAGAAGAGTGCGGCTCTCCACCCGCCATATCACCCCTCCTCCGGTGCTCCGACTTGACGACGAATCGCCCCTTTTTTTCACATGCCGGCAGAGGGCGCCATTACGCGTTATGGTTTTCATGATATAAAATTAATGTAGTCACATGACTTTCATTCACTGTAAAGCAATAAAACAGCACCGACACAGCGCAGGGCGCGGGTCCGTTCTGCCGCTACACATTAACGGTGATTAGCTGATGATACCGTCAGTCCAAGTTGTGATCAGTTTGCAGTTTCGGGCCTCAGTGAAAGGCTAGCAGTAAAGGCTAGTGCTGGTCCAAGGAGCTGCGATGCGTTTATAGGACGTTAGGAAATCCCTGCTCAGCCCCACGAAAAAACAAGTCGTTGAATTCAGACACGTTTCAGACACTCTACCATTTAACTATGAAAAACAAATGATGGTTTTGATTTTGACAGGTGTAGCGGTGGATGGCATATAAAGCACGCAGGAGAACATGGATGACTTTCAGCTTACGGTTTAATGAACATCTTGCAGCATGGATGGCTTCCAGTCGCCACTTCCTGTTTCCCTGTATGTCACTTCCTTTCTACTACGCAATAGACCACTGCACTGTAATATTTGCTAGTAACATTTGATTTGTTAATGTCCCTTACGGTTTTCCGTAGCGCCACAACAAAGTCACGTGATGTACGTAACAACGTCAGTCGGAATCCGGTCGGTGAATAAACACCCAGCACGAGAGAAGTCGTCCTTGCTTTATTAATGTTATAAGTTAACATAGCCAGAGGGCACAGATCATTACATGGTGTCAGAGTAGCGGAGTTTAAATACCCAATATGGATTCGTACGGCGTTCCAGCTCCACGGATGGACTGGGAATCGGCGAACTTACCTGAAGCATGGAGACGATTTCGACAAACAACGGAGCTAATGTTCAAGGGCCCCCTGCGTGGGAAGAACGAAGAGGAGAAATGCAGCTACCTCCTGCTCTGGATAGGGGAAAAAGGGCGCGATGTGCACAACACTTGGACACTCAGCGGAGAACGGGCCAAGAAGCTAGAAACGTACTACGATAAGTACACTGAGTACATCACCCCCAAAGCAAACCCGATTTATGCCAGATATAAATTTCATGAAAAGATGCAGGGAGAGAGTGAATCCTTCGAACAATCTGTAACTGAACTAAAGCTCCTAGTCAAAGACTGTGGCTACCCAAATGCCGACGAGATGGTCAGGGACCGCATCGTGTTTGCCACCAACTCACCCAGAGTGAGAGAAAAGCTACTTAGCCAGGGAGCTGAGCTAACGTTAGAAAAAGCCATAGATGTAGCCCGCTCACACGAGCTAGCAAAGCAACAGCTAAAGTTTATGGGCCAGGGCAGCACACATGAAACGGTGCACGCAATAGGCAGAAAGACTTACAAACCGAACGCACCCAAAGCAGCTAACGCTAACTTCAGACAAAGGGAAGGTAACGTTAGCACCGCCGCTAGGGCGTGTAGCTATTGTGGAGGGCTACACGGCGCTAAAGCCACTTACCCAGCTAAGGGTAAACAATGCATTAAATGCAAGAAGCTCAATCATTTTGCTAAAGTATGCAAGTCTAGCTCCCAGGGACAGACAAAGTACTACCGCGGCACAGTACATGCCGTCGGAGAGCCCAGAAGAGTACACCACTGACAGAGAGCAGGAAGAACTGTACTTCGACAACATTACAGTGGAGAGCACCGCTGTGGGAGAACAGACAGAGCTGTACATAGACTGCATCTCAATAGAGAACAACGGAAAAAGCAACGAGCAGGCTTACGTAGAGGTTGGAATTGGCACACCTCCACAGAAGGTAAAGTTTAAACTAGACACTGGGGCACAGGCCAATACTATTCCCACCAACCTGTTGCAGGCGCTGTTCAAAAATGTGACACTGAAACCAGCAATACACAGACTCACTGAATATGGAGGAGGCGCGCTGAGCGTGAAAGGCACATGCAAACTCAAATGTAAGTACAGAGACAATGCAATGATGCTGGACTTTTACGTCATTGACACAAACGCCCCACCAGTCATGGCAATGAAAACATGCCGTGACCTAAACTTGGTAAAAATAGTGATGGCTGTGAGCGAGGAAAACAATGTCACATCACAGAGCATAATGGATGAGTATGCAGATGTTTTCCAGGGAATAGGAGAGTTCCCAGGCGAGTGCACCTTCCGCGCACACCAGATGCAACGCCGGTTGTCTGCCCGCCACGCAGAATCCCCATCGCCCTACGCAGCAAACTGAGGGACGAGCTTGACAGCATGGAGAAAGGCGGCATAATCTGTAAGGTAACAGAACCCACAGAATGGGTGATCGCACTCGTTATTGTTGAGAAGCCAAAGACAGGCAAACTTAGAGTGTGTTTAGACCCCAGAGCTCTTAACAAAGTGATACAACGACCTCACTACCCCCTCCCCACGCTGGAGGACGCCACCACAAAGCTCGCTGGAGCTGAGTACTTTAGCGTGTTAGACGCGCGGTCAGGCTATTGGGCCATCAAACTGAGCACTGAATCCTCAATGTTGACGACATTTAACACAGTGTTTGGCAGGTATCGTTTCCTCAGACTGCCATTCGGAATCGTGTCCGCTCAAGATGAGTTCCAGAGACGCGTGGATGAAACATATGAAGGATTGGACGGTGTGACGGCCATAGTGGACGACATACTAGTGTCCGGCAAGACTAAAGAGGAACATGACCAGCGTCTCAGAGCGATGCTGAAGCGCACAAGGGAGCGAGGGGTGAGGCTCAACCCCGACAAGTGTCACATATGCGTGTCCGAGGTAAGCTTCTTCGGCCACACGCTCTCACACGAAGGCATCAAACCAGACCCACACAAGGTGAAGGCGGTCAAGGACATGCAACCCCCACAGAACAAAGCAGAGCTGGAGACAGTCCTCGGGATGATCAACTACCTCGCCAGATTCGCTCCACACCTCTCACAGATAAACTCACCCCTCAGACAGCTTCTGAAACAGGACAGTGAGTTTGTGTGGGATGCAGTCCATGACAAGGCGTTCCAAGAGATGAAGAATCTCATTACACAGCACCCAGGTCCAGTACTCTCATATTTCGACCCGCAGAAAGAGCTGCGACTCCAAGTGGATGCATCCAAAAGTGGCCTTGGGGCTGTCATGCTCCAAGATGGCAAACCAATTGCCTATGCGTCCAAGTCACTCAACAGCACTGAAGAAAACTACGCACAGATAGAGAAGGAGCTCTGCGCTGTGGTCTTCGGCTGCAAGAGGTTCCACGAGTACATGTACGGACGAAAAGTGATTGTGGAGTCAGACCACAAGCCTCTGGAGGCAATACTAAAAAAGCCACTGGCAGCAGCACCACCCCGACTGCAACGGATGATCCTGGCGCTCCAAAAATACGACATCCAAATCATCCACCGCCCCGGTAAGGACATACCGGTGGCCGACACACTGTCACGCAAGTCAATAGAACACCACGACAGTGACCTACAGGAAGGGATGGAGGCCCAAGTGCACACAGTCCTCAGCAACATCCCTGTGAGCGACACAAGACTCACAGAAATCAAGCAGGAAACAGCGCAAGATCCACAGCACACTGCACTCAGACGAGCCACACTCACTGGCTGGCCAGACACAAAGAAAAAGTGCCCGCCCAGCATCCAGGAATACTGGAACCACAGAGCAGAAATCTCAGAAATGGACGGTATCCTGTTCAAAGGTGAGAGAATCATTGTCCCCCAAAAGCTTCGCAAGGACATGATACAGCGCATCCATGCCAGCCACCTTGGCGTGGAAAAAAGCAAATGCCGAGCAAGAGACTTACTGTTCTGGCCTGGCATGGGGAAACAGATCGAGGATGCGGTAGCAGACTGCAGCATATGCCAAGAACGGCGCAGCGCAAATGCAAAGGAACCAATGATGTCACACGCCATACCCGAGCGGCCGTGGCAAGTGATAGGCACAGACCTATTCACATGGAACTCACAGAACTTCATAGTCACTGTGGACTACTACTCCAGATTCTTCGAGCTAGAGAGACTTTACAGCTGCACCTCATCTGCCGTCATCATGAAGCTGAAAGCAGCAATGGCCCGACACGGAATCCCCGAGACTATCATCAGCGACAACGGTCCGTGCTACAGCTCTGGTGAGTTCCGCAACTTCTCACAGACATGGGGTTTCTCACACACCACCACAAGCCCCCACTACCCACAGAGCAACGGCCTCTCCGAGAAGACTGTCCAGACGGCCAAACGCATCCTGGACAAAGCCAAAGCTGAGAACAAAGACCCCTACATGAGCTTACTGGAGTATCGCAACACACCGGTGGACAACCTGAAATCACCGGCACAGCTACTGATGAGTCGGAGGCTGCGGTCCATTCTCCCATCAACAGCAAAACACCTGCAGCCACAGATCGCCAGTCAGGAGGATGTTCACAAAAGGAGAGAGGTATGTCAACAGCGCCAGCAGGCATACTACAACCGAACAGCCAAACCTCTGCCCCACCTTCCCGCAGGCACACCAATCCGCTTCCGGCAGGAGGATGGATCCTGGAGACCTGCAACTGTGGAAAGACCAGCGAACACAGACAGGAGCTACCACATCCAAACCAAAGAAGGTCAGATCTACCAACGCAACTGTCAACACCTGCGACAAAGCAGAGTGAACACTCAAACTACACACACACACTTCACAGCAGACTGTTACCAGCGCTAACAACAACACACAAGCCCATCAGCAAGAGCATGCTGAACCTCCAGACACGAACAATCAGCGACAACCAGACACACAGCCTGGTTACACCACGAGGTCAGGTCGCACGATCAAACCAAAACAAATCCTTGACTTATGAATGTTAAAAAAAGAGAGAATTTTACACCAACCTGTACTATACCTGCTATGTTTTGAAAAGAAATATTTACAGCGTTCACTTACCTTGTGTACCTACCTGCTGTTTGCAGTTACCAGTAATGAAATTGTTATTACGGTGTCACATTTAGACAGTGAAGGAAATGTTTTACACTACTTTGTTGCAGTCCAGTTATATAAGAGCTCCACTTTCATGTTCTTTCTTATTAAGATTGTATTCGCTTATAAACGTGCTCAACGTGGTCTGTATCTCTGCAGAGAAAGCAGCACTTTTCAGAAAAAGGGAGATATAATATTTGCTAGTAATAGTTGATTTGCTAATGTCCCTTACGGCTTTCCGTAGCGCCACAACAAAGTCACGTGATGTACGTAACAACGTGAGTGGGAATCCGGTCGGTGAATAAACACCCAGCACGAGAGAAGTCGTCCTTGCTTTATTAATGTTATAAGTTAACATAGCCAGAGGGCACAGATCATTACATGCACTTCTGCGTTCGAACGTTAGAGCTAGAGGGGGATAGAAGCCGGCAAGTTTGAACACGGTTTAAATGGATAACTATGTCGCTACGTTGGCTGCTGCGGACAAGAACCGATATTTGCGAAAAATTCGCAGTATCGGTGGCCAGTGTCCTTTCAATCGAACAGGGGAATGGGTTAATAACCCCACTCATGCATTACACCCTGAAATGATAAAAGGCAAAAATTAAATCACACATCATGACCTAGAGCAGCCATGGGGAAAAGACATAGGAACTGGGCTACATTTTCAACAAATGTTTGCATTTTATTCAATTATTACTTTTTACTGGATTACACATGACTGCATACAATGATGCATGATATACTACTCAATAAGGATGACAATAATAATGTGATAACAATGTTTGCATTTTAACTGGGTAAGGGAGACCGGGGTAGTTACCCCTTGTTTCTAGGAAAGATAAACAAAATTGAGCATGTGACCAAATATTCAGGGGGGAGGGACCATTTTATGATTTTTAATAGATAAAAATACATATGGGTTTGAAGAATGTGATCCCATTCAGACAGGTTTAGCTAACTGTGGAATTCCATATAGCCACCGGCTCAACCTGACATTACCAGTGATGAAGTGCAGACTGCAGACGTAAACATGTTTGCTGTCAGGATCCCAAAGTTGTCCATCCTTGTCTTTCCTTCTGATCGCCTGGAACCATTTCAATCGTTTTTCTCCCTCCTTCTGCCTTTTAGGCAATACAAAAAAAACGAATATTTTGGTTGTTTTTCTTGTTAACAGTACAGTCCACCACACAGCAACTTTTGGGCATCGTAGCTACGGCTAGGCTGCGTATCTAATACAGTGCGGCTTGGCGGGTTGGGTTTTCTATCCCCCTCTCCTGGCGTCCTGTTGTCAAGGTACCCAGAAGTGTTCCGGTGGTCTATACTACTTCTGGTAAAAAAGATACTCAAAAGTTAACAGTGACATCTAGTGGTTTAAATGAAAATACAACTAAATAATAATACAAGTGTTAGAGTGCACAACAACAGCGCCGGCACAGAGGGCCCTGACGGCCCACCACTTTCTCATGTGCCTCAAACACACACATGAAATGTGTGCGAGCACATATGAGTCATCAGCAACTTAAAGCAATGACTAGAGAGCAAATAACATGCACCTTTCAGCAATGTACACGGCGGGCCTTCATCGCAGCAGAGGTCTTAACTGCATCCTCTATTTCGAGTCTCTGTGCCAGTTCATGTTCTGTGTTCTTGTAAGTCCATTAAGTCGGTCTTGTGTCATTGTACTGCAGAGGTAGTTTTTTTTTTAAATTAGTTTCGGCTCATTTAGACATGCTGCAGTATTTCCTTATCTGATTCCTCACATTGCATATTTCATTTCTTGAAGACAATAGAAATTGGTGTCAGTCATAGGCTACCTTTGCATAAACACGACTCGACCTCAAATTTACACACACGAGTGTGTCCAGAGCAGCCGAAAGTAGCAGTAATAGTAGTAGTAATAGTAGTAGTAGTAGTAGAGTCTGTCCAGGGCAGCGCACCCGGCTTACAGGCTCAGATCAAGTAGTAGGCAGTGCTTGTCAAATATGAATCAAGATTCTGTTACTGCATTGCTTATTTCTAACCTCAAATGTTTTTAGAAACATAATTATTTATTTTATTTTATT
This sequence comes from Lampris incognitus, assembly GCF_029633865.1. Classification (NCBI taxonomy): domain Eukaryota; kingdom Metazoa; phylum Chordata; class Actinopteri; order Lampriformes; family Lampridae; genus Lampris; species Lampris incognitus. Next base: position 109,269,181 of record NC_079211.1, read on the forward strand.
TCCAATTGATTTCTCAAAGTACTTTTATGTGTACTTTTATTTTCCACTCCTGTTGAGCCAGCAAAACAAGTATTTCATTATGAGAACAAGCGTAAACTTACTTTTCATATACAAAAAATAAACATGAAACTGAGAACTGAAACCTCATGAATGTCAGATCCCTGTCTACCAAAGTCTCACAAATAAATGATCTGATTCTTGAACATACTTTTGATATGACTGGGTTGTGTAAAACATGGCTGAAACCAAATGTCTGTGAATGTTCTCATTCATCCAGGTCATGGTTATCCAAAGGAGTTGAATCAAGTGCAACTGGACTTGGTATATATCCGTGAAACCAAATATGGCTGAAACCAAATGTTTTCCTTCCCTTAAATGAAGCTTCCCCACCTGACTATACTTATGCCCATGTAGCTCGGGCAAATAAACAAGGTGGGGGTGTCGCCTTGGTATTTAAGTCCAATATCAATTTAACTTATAAACTTGAATCTTAAATTCAGATCTGTTGAGGTTCTTATTCTAAGTCCATCTCACTCAGTCACAAGACTCTGCTCAGTCCACATTGTGATATGCTATCGACCTCCTGGCCCTTACTCACTAGTTCTTGAAGAATTTGGAGAATTTATTTCAGTTCTTGTTACCCACTCTGATGAGATTCTAATTCTTGGTGATTTCAATGTTCATCTGAATAAGGCTGCTGATCCTCTAAGTAAAGCCTTTCTGGTGCAGGTTGGTACTTTTGGGTTCACTCAGTTTGTTCAAGAGTCGACTCGTTGCAGTGGTAACACCCTTGATTTGGTTTAATCTAAAGGGATAGCTGTTTCTTTTCTTAAAAATATTTTTCCCCCTTTTCTCCCCAGTTGTACTTGGCCAATTACCCCGCTCTTCCGAGCCATCTCAGTTGCTGCTCCATCCCTTCTGCCGATCCTGGGAGGGCTGCAGACTACCACATGCCTCCTCCGGTACATGTGGAGTCGCCAGCCACTTCTTTTCACCTGACAGTGAGGAGTTTCGCCAGGGGGAAGTAGCACGTGGGGGGGGGGATCGCACCCCGACTGCCCGGAGGAGGCGCTAGTGCAGCGATCAGGACACACACCCGCATCCGGCTTCCCACCTGCAGACATGGCCAATTTTGTCGATGCCCGACCAAGCCAGTGCTAACACAAGGATTCGAACCAGCGATCCCTGTGTTGGCAGGCAATGGAATAGACTGCTACACTACCTGGAAGCCCAGGATTGAGTCTTTAAGGAAAACCCATTACTAATGGAGCCCGACCTTCTCTGCGAGGATGGTCAGGGTTATCTCCAATGCACTGGCGAGTGCTCCTTCGGTGTAGTGGCACACCTGAGTCTTCAGAGTGTTAATCTGACCAGTCAGCTCTTCGGGCTTCACCACATCCTGAGGCTGGAATTTGGACCAGAACCAGTGCTGCATGGAGAGAGAGAGAGAGAGTGTGTGTGTGTGTGTGTGTGTGTGTAAATGAGACAGACATGAAAAAGAAAAAAAATTGGTTGAGCTAAAATAGAAGAGCAGGCGTCGGCAGTCACAAGGCAAACATCCATCCAAAGTCACAATGTCATACGTCCGGTCTGAGAGAGGAAAAACAAAGCCATCACACAACAAACCCAAAATATACTGTGACACTGATACTAACAGATTGGTATGCATGTACACTACCGTTCAAAAGTTTGGGATCACCCAAACAATTTTGTGTTTTCCATGAAAAGTCACACTTATTCACCACCATATGTTGTGAAATGAATAGAAAATAGAGTCAAGACATTGACAAGGTTAGAAATAATGATTTGTATTTGAAATAAGATTTTTTTTACATCAAACTTTGCTTTCGTCAAAGAATCCTCCATTTGCAGCAATTACAGCATTGCAGACCTTTGGCATTCTAGCTGTTAATTTGTTGAGGTAATCTGGAGAAATTGCACCCCACGCTTCCAGAAGCAGCTCCCACAAGTTGGATTGGTTGGATGGGCACTTCTTTGAGCAGATTGAGTTTCTGGAGCATCACATTTGTGGGGTCAATTAAACGCTCAAAATGGCCAGAAAAAGAGAACTTACATCTGAAACTCGACAGTCTATTCTTGTTCTTAGAAATGAAGGCTATTCCATGCGAGAAATTGCTAAGAAATTGAAGATTTCCTACACCGGTGTGTACTACTCCCTTCAGAGGACAGCACAAACAGGCTCTAACCAGAGTAGAAAAAGAAGTGGGAGGCCGCGTTGCACAACTGAGCAAGAAGATAAGTACATTAGAGTCTCTAGTTTGAGAAACAGACGCCTCACAGGTCCCCAACTGGCATCTTCATTAAATAGTACCTGTTAGAGCCTGTTTGTGCTGTCCTCTGAAGGGAGTAGTACACACCGGTGTAGGAAATCTTCAATTTCTTAGCAATTTCTCGCATGGAATAGCCTTCATTTCTAAGAACAAGAATAGACTGTCGAGTTTCAGATGTAAGTTCTCTTTTTCTGGCCATTTTGAGCGTTTAATTGACCCCACAAATGTGATGCTCCAGAAACTCAATCTGCTCAAAGAAGTGCCCATCCAACCAATCCAACTTGTGGGAGCTGCTTCTGGAAGCGTGGGGTGCAATTTCTCCAGATTACCTCAACAAATTAACAGCTAGAATGCCAAAGGTCTGCAATGCTGTAATTGCTGCAAATGGAGGATTCTTTGACGAAAGCAAAGTTTGATGTAAAAAAATCTTATTTCAAATACAAATCATTATTTCTAACCTTGTCAATGTCTTGACTCTATTTTCTATTCATTTCACAACATATGGTGGTGAATAAGTGTGACTTTTCATGGAAAACACAAAATTGTTTGGGTGATCCCAAACTTTTGAACGGTAGTGTATATGTGTGCGTGTGTGTGTGTGTGTGGGGGGGGGGGTATAAAAAACTCCGTCATTCTTTTTTTTTGGTGGTGTGTGTGTTTTTCAAGCTCAGGTCCTTTACAGGAAGCCTGGGAATTTGAGGGTTCTGTGCAGCATCTTAGCTGTTCCTAGGACCGCACTCTTCTGGACAGAGACCTAAGATGTTCCTGGAATCTGCTGGAGCCACTCTCCCAGTTTGGGTGTTACAGCCCCTAGTGCTCCTATTACCACTAGGACTGCTGTGGATTTCTCCTTCCACATCCGATTTAGTTCTTCCCTCAGCCCTTGGTATTTCCCTAGCTTCTCATGCTGTTTCTTCCTGATGTTGCCATGGCTTGGGATCACTGCTGCTGTCTTCTGTTCCTTGTCAACCACCACAATGTCTGGTTGGTTAGCCAGCACCTGGTTGCAAGTCTGGAACTTGAAGTTTCCTAGGACCTTAGCTCTGTCATTCTCAACCAGCTTTGGTGGTGTCTCCCATTTGGACTTGGGGATTTCCAGTCTGTATCCAGTACAGATATTCCTATACACTATCACAGCCACAGCCACTTGGTTATGCATTTCAGTGTATGCTTTCCCAGCTAGCATCTTACACCCTGCTACTAAGTGCTGGACTGTCTCAAGGGCGTCTTTGCACAGCCTGCATCTTGGGTCTTGTCTGGTGTGGTAGACTCCTGCCTCAATTGATCCGGTTTTGAGTGCCTGTTCTTGTGCTGCTATGGTCAAAGCCTCTGTGCTGTCCTTCAGTCCAGCCTTCTCTAGCCACTGGTAGGATTTCTTAATATCAGCTACGTCTTCTATCTGTTGATGGTACGTCCCATGGAGGGGCTTGATCTTCCATGATATCTCCTCTTCTCCTTCCTCCACACTCTGTCTTCTGCTGCCTGAGGTACTCACTCAGCAGTTCATCCTGGGGAACACTCTTTCTGATGTACTCATGGATGTTACTTGTTTCATCTTGGATAGTGGCCCTGACACTCACTAACCCTCGGCCCCCATCTTTTTGCTTATCATACAATCTCAGGTTGCTGGACTTCAGGTGGTACCTTCTGTGCATTGTGAGGAGTTTCCTTGTCCTGATATCTGTGGCCTTTATCTCCTACCGCCAGCTGATTATTCCAGCTGGGTATCTAATGACTGGTAGGGCATATGTGTTGATGGCTTGGATCTTATTCTTCCAATTGAACTGGTTCCACAGAACCTGCCTCACTCTCTGGAGGTATTTGGCTCTAGCTGCCTTCCTTGATGTCTCCTCGTGGTTTCTATTTGCCTGTGGAATACCCAGGTACTTGAAGCTGTCCTGGATGTCTGTTATCCTGCCATCTGGTAACTCAGCCCCTTCAGTGCTCACCACCTTTCCTCTTTTTGCCATCATTTGACCGCACTTGTCCAGTCCGAATGACATCCCGATGTCGTCGCTGTAGCTCCTGGTGAGGTGGATCAGTGAGTCAATGTCTCGCTCCTGGCATACAGCTTGATGTCATCCATGTGTAGGAGGTGGCTGATGGTAACTTCACTTCTGAACCTGTATCCATATCTGCTCTTTGTGATGATCTGACTGAAGGGGTACAGGGCTGTGCAGAACAGCAGAGACAGTGCATCACCTTGGTATATGCCACATTTGATGGTTACCTGTGTGATTGTCTTTGTGTTGGCCACTAGTGTTGTTTTCCACTGCTGCATCGAGTTCTTGATGGAAAGCTATTAGTGTCCTGTTGACTTTGTATAGTGCCAAGCACTCCAGTAACCAGGTGTGCGGCAATTGAATCATAGGCTTTCTTGTAATCAATCCAGGCTGTGCTCAGTTTGGTCTGTCTGGTCTTAGAGTCTTGGGTGACTGCTCTATCAACCAGTAGCTGATGCTTTGACCCTCTGGTGTTGTTCCAAATTCCTTTCTGTGTTTCACTCATGTACTGACTCATGTGCCCATTCAGCTGTTATGACACCTGGCAAGATCTTCCACATTGTGGAGAGGTGGATTATTGGCCGGTAGTTTGAAGGTGAGTAATTTTGCCACTTTGAGTGAGATCGAAATCTGGTCTGGCCCATGGACAAAGTTCGCTGATTTTGGTATGTCTCACTCCTTCTGTCTATGGCTTGCTTTTTCACTCTCTCCCTTAACCTAGTTTTACTGGACTCCCGTAGGCATTAATCGGAGCCCACTGACAAGTGTCAGTGTGTGTGTAAAATACATAAACACAGTCATAAAGTTTGAAAATGAGCACTCAATCCATTAAGGTATAAATGTCACGTCTCCTTTTCTTCCTACTATGTTGCCAAAATGACTTTAACGTGGCATGTGATTGTCCAAAAATCCCCAAAGTTTAACTATTTGTTTTCAGTAAACACTTTTTTCATATATACCATCACACGTTTTCATATAGGAAATTTCCTTTCTGAAAATGTGTGATGGTATATATGAAAAAAGGACCCAGTCAGAGCCTGTCCCAGCTCTCACTGGGCAGAAGACGGGGAAGCACCCTGAACAGGTCACCAGCCCGCCACAGGACACACACACACGCACACACGCACACACGCACACACGCACACACACACGCACACACACACACACACACACACACACATTCATGCACACATTCACACCTAGGGGCAATTTAGTATCTGTGACTCACCTGAATTACACGTCTTGTAATTGAACTACACTTTTTAAAATTGTATAGCTCCTCATCAACACGGGGATCGCCGGTTCGAGCCCCCGTGGTACCTCTGGCTTGGTCGGGTGTACCTACAGACACAATTGGCCATGTCTGTGGGTGGGAAGCCGGATGTGGGTATGTTTCCTGGTCGTTGCACTAGCGCCTCCTCTAGTCGGTCGGGGCGCCTGTTCGGGGGGGGGGGGGGTGGAGCAGCAACCGGGATGGCTCGAAAGAGTGGGGTAATTGGCTGGGTACAATTGGGGAGGAAAAGGGGGAAAATAATTTTTTTTTAAATTATAAGTAACGATCATAGTTTATGGAGCTCGTCATGAAACACGGTGAAACAGCCTTTTGATTTGTCAGCCTGTCGGTCGGTCTCTCAGTCCATCCTGTAGTGGACTGAGAGCCTGTCGGTCTGGTTACCTGTCTGGCTGTCTAATCTACAAGGTGACAAAAGTTTTACTGAACCAAAATGGTCTAATTTCTTGCTTGAGAGACACTGAGGTTTTTAATGCAATGAACCAGTTTGTTAGTATTGTGTAGCTGCCCAGTGGAGAAGAGAGACACAAATAATGTTGAAAGTGAGTCTGAAGCTGTCATGGCTGTTCACAAAGAAGAAGAAATCAGGTCATTACAGTAGTCAGTCATACGTGTAAGCTTGTGCGTGCGGCTTCGGACCTGCAACATTTACATGACAAAAAAAAAAATGGGTATAAGCCAGTGTTGTCAAAGAATCTTGAGATGCCATGTTGTTCGGGCGGAAATAGTTTTCAGAGCTTCGTTCGTTCATAGACAGCAGAGCAGAGCAGAGATAACTGTGGCTCAATTTCCATCACTGTTGAACAAGGGAATATATTCATCCCCCTTCCTCTCCGTCTCCCTGCCTCTGTCTCTCTCTCTCTCTCTCTCTCGTAATTTTATCGCACCCGGCGTTGTTATTTCATCCAGAGAGCCCTGTAAACAAAGACGTCCCTGACAGAACCAATATGGAGATCTCGGGGAGCAGGGTTGGGAGTTATGGCCCACGTAATGGAGTGTACGTGCCTGCTTGCCAGCTTTGCGTAATGAAATCTATGGGGGCCGGCCATTAAGCGGGGGACCAGGAGTGTGTGCTTGTCTGTGCGTGCTGTGTGTGTGTGCGTGCTGTGGGTATGTGTGTGTGTGTGTGTGTGTGTGTGTGTGTGTGTGTTTGTGGTTGGGGGTAGGGTCAAGGCCAAATTGACATCAAATGGTCCAAATTAGCCCCACTTCTCTCCATTGATTTACGGTGGGTGAGTAAATTGCATCTGTACTGTGAGATGGAGGGGAGGAAGGGGGGGGGGGTAAAGAGGAAGAGGAAGAGGAGGAGGGAGCTTGTGGCTTCTCTGGTCCGTGGTCTCTGATGACGGTAGTCCGTTTGGTCAAGTGGCTACCCTACAGAAGATAATTGTCGTTGCCGCCGAATCACCTGTTGGAGCAGGTGGATTCCCAATTTGACTGGAAAAATGAATTTCCGATAACTTAACCTGGATGTTTATTTAACAGTTTTCCGGCCGATAATTCAAAGTACATTTAGTTCAGCGTAAGAGAAATGATTGTAAGTGAATGTAAAAACAGTGAAAGCTACGATCCTGGGTTGTTTTGCTTTTTAAGATTACTGACACCATGGTGATGTTTGTAATTGCATTGGTATTAGATCACGCGCCCCCTGAGATCCTTCTGGAAGGAAACCGTCACGACTCCAGCAGGCTTGCCAGGCGTGATGTCACATTGCAGAACCACAAAAAAGAGAGAGGCTGAGACCGGGGTTTTAGCTGATCATAGTGTAGTACCTGAAGGGTCCTCTACAAGCTTGGTCCGCCATATCTGCTCGTCCGCTACAACAACTTTGGTCTTTCTTCAAACTTGTCGCCACGTGCCACCTTGTTCTTTTTTTTTTTTTTTTTTTTTTGATTCTATCCCCCTTTTTCACCCCTATTGTATCCGGCCCCCCTGCCGATCCGGGGAGGGCTGCAGACTATCACCTGCCTCCTCCGATACATGTGGAGTCGCCAGCCGCTTCTTTTCACCTGACAGTGAGGAGTTTCACCAGGGGGACATAGTGCATGGGAGTATCACGCTATTCCCCCAGTACCCCCCCCCCCGACCAGGCGCCCCGACCAACCAGAGGAGGCGCTAGTGCCGCCATCAGGACACATACCCACATCTGGCTTCCCACCCGCAGACATTGTGTCTGTTGGTAGGCAACAGAATAGACCGTCACGCCACCCGGACACCCATACCTTCTTTTTACAGATTTGGCTCCACAAAGATTTGGTGTTACATGAAGACATACAACCATTAAAACTTAAATCTAGCCATTAAAATTAACAATTACAAAAGCTTTAGTGATTTTTATATTGGTGGGTGAGCTGCTGTCTTAGCTACTCCAATGATAGACAGAATTAAAATAAATTAATTGCATGTAAATCTGCTGGATTGTAGCTTCAACCACTAAAGAAGATGGTTAGAATTGACACGTTATGCCACCGCAGCGTAAGTGTAGCAGAGTTGACTGCTGCCCAATGTTAAACAGGTTTCCAGTGGAGTTCTCCTCGTTTTGTTCACAGTCAGAGTTAAACACAACGTGTGTCCTTGAGGTCTAACAAACACATTGAATGCATTTCCTTTCGATAAATAGTTAAACGTTCTGTTTCATATAGCCTTCACCGTCTAAGAGCTGTCACTATTGGGTTTGTCCCCGCTCTCATGTGCAATCATGGAGATTTTCATTTGCGTCGTTGTGCTCTGCGCGGGCCTCCCTCAGGTCCGCATTGTTGTATATAACTCCTGTGTGACCTGATCACTGCTTCCTCTGTTTCTTCAGCGTATACATAGGCAGTCTACTAAAGTGAAGAAAGAAGAAGACATGACTTCTCAGCGTTCTGCCGGTGGGGTCTGTCTCTGTCCTTTCAGCCAAGCCGGTTACTTTATGGACTTCGACCTCCACGCTCCCTGCGGGATGTGCCCCAGTTCCCAGCATGCCGGATGGGCATCCTTTCCCTGGGCCACATGCCCCTACTGGGCACGCCTGCCCGCATCAGAGAAATGGTGGCGAGTGGACGCCTTTGCGGTGCTTGAGGAGGATGACGCCGACAATGCTGGCTGGGCTTCTCGTAAGAGTTTCACCATAGAAGAAGCCCTGGACATTTTAGAATCCACCCCCCCCACCCCCGGCTTGGAGGGTGAGTGCAATCTAGGGCAAGAGTCCCCTGACTGGGCTTCCTCCATTGACAGCTCCCCTCCTGGCTCTCCCCTCTTCCCAGTGGAGTCTGACAGTGAGAAGGAGGCGCCGCCAACGTGGCTGGATCCCATGCCTCTCCGGCCCGCTGGCCACCTGCCTACCAATGGTAATCTCCTTTTGAACCTGCCGGACATCATTAAGGGAGCAGCCACCCACAAAAGCATCCCCCATGCCAGTGGAGCCACCTGTGCCTGCCCCCAGCGACTTGTTGGGAAATATCTACCGCCCTGAGCAGGAGATCAGGTTTACCCCAGTGTGACTGCATTTTCCTATACTTCGGCCCTTTTTCTCCAAAGTGCTTTCTGAACCGGGGCACCTGTGACTCATTATGATCCCCTCACCAGGGCAGACGGAGACACAGAGCATGGGCTTCCTGCCATTCCTCCAGTAGAGCTAAGTCTAGCATCCATTTTGCTACTTAAAGCAATGTTTTTAGGTAGGCATAAACCTATGCCACCTTCTCCCTGGGACCAAGCCACAGCTCACCTCACTATTAATGTTCACCAATGTGGCGTCCAGACAGCATTGTTCATCAACAACATATCGCTGCTCACTTTTTCCATCTACTCCATTGCCTCTCAGTGGAGTTGGCGAGCGAAATTGGGAAGGCAACGGCAGCCGTCCTCACCCTCTCCATGGCCGCAGTGGTGGCTCAGTCCAAGATTATGGCCTGGATGACTGTGCTGCGGTTGAACATGTGACTCCACATGTCCCAGCTTCCTGAGAAAATCAGGAAGGTACTGCTGGGCAGTCTCAGCAGCCCTGCAGAGCTCTTTTGGCTGCTCCTCCACAATGCTGTCACTCTCTTCCAGGATGTGTCTGAAGAAGTGGACAGGGTGAGGAAACCCACCACTTGGAGCAGAGCTTCGTTGCCCCCTCAGCAACCCCAGGGCTCCTGGCACAAATGCCGGGACTCCCACCACAGGCCGAGACGCCCCTCAGCCCCGTTCCTTACTAGCAGTCTCCTCCCCGGCGGGCCAACGGCCAGCCTGCACTTGGTCCAACCCACCCGATGAGCCCCCCCCCCACACACACACACACACACAGAAGCAGTGGTGAAAATGACGGGGTGCGGGGGACGTGTGTTTATTACCGGGAAATGTTGGCCTCAGCGGCTCTTTTCAGAGCCAATCATGTATCAATAAAAACAATTTTCATAACCATTAACCATCAGTCTGCATTCAGTAGTTGTTAAGACACGTTTCCCTCACGCATGTTGCTTACACTGTGCACACACACAGTGCATCGGCTGCAGAGTCACTTATCAATAAAATAATGATTATAAAAAAAATTGAAACACTTCACAGATAACGACTATGGTAAAAAGATAAAAGACGGGGAATAAAACTGGGGTGGGCCACTGTAAAAATAAATAAATAAATAAAGTAAGAGTAGAATATAATGAAGAAAAAAGAGGATTAAAATAAGGGTGGGTCACTATAAAAGGGTTGAAAGAAGGCCTACCGATAAAGGAGGGTTTTCAAAACCTTGATGGAAGGGGCAGTTCTGAGATAGTCTGGGAGGGAGTTCCAGAGGCGAGAGGAAAAAGAGCTGAAGGCTTGGTCTCCCATCGTCGGGAGACATGTAGGGGGGATGTGGAGTAGTGGGGAATGGGTGGAGCGGTGGGAGTGTGAGGGTTTGTGGGTGGTGATGCGGTCACTGGGGTAACTGGGGCCTTTGCCATTTAAAGCTTTGTAAGTCAGGAGGAAGACTTTGAAATGGATCCTGTAGTGGACTGAGAGCCAGTGGAGTCGGGTGAATATGGGGGTTATGTGGGCTGACTTTTTTGAACTGGTGAGGATTCTGGCAGCTCTCTTCTGAATGAGTTGTAGACGGTTGACAGATTTGACTGGAAGACCAGAGAGAAGGGCATTGCCATAATCCATTTGGGGGACGATTAGTACATGGGCCAGTTGTTTTTTTTTGGTGTCATCTTTTGCAAGTGATGGCTTCAGTCTGGCTGTATTTTTAAGGCGAAAAAAGGAAATCTTGTAAATGTGTTTGATATGGACTCCCAACGGACTCCCAATCCGACCATCACTTGGGTACAACCTGTGGCAGATCCCATCATCTTCACTCTTGTGTTGCCATGGAACTGGTTCCTCCCAGGTCAATCAGTGTAGACCAGCGCCGGGACCTGATCACCACTTTAATCAAGGCTTTAGCGAATGGCTCCGAGAGTTTTTCGAGGACCGTGCTTTATTCAAGCACACTGCTTAATCTCTTGAAATGAATTCTCAGTCATGAGAGACACCAACGACGACATTTGATATGGGCTTGGGATGAGAGTGTGGAGTCGAACTAAACACCAAGATTGGTGACGACAGAGGAGAGGGAACGGAGTTGGCCATCGAGGGAGGGACCGGCGTTGGTGAGTTGTTTGGGGGTCCTTATCAGAACTGCCTCAGTCTTGCTGCCATTGACCTGGACGAAGTTGTTATTCTTCCAAGAGTGGATGTTCTCCAGGCAGGTGTTGAGGGTGGAGATTGTGCTGGTGGGATTGGGTTGCATTTTAATGTAGACCTGAGTGTCGTCAGCACAGCAGTGGAAGTTGATGTTGTGTTGTCTGATGATACGTCCAATTGGGAGTAAGTAGATTGAAAACAGGATGGGTTCAAGCACAGACCCCTGTTGGACACCGTATGTCACTGCAGTGTCACTGGTCCTAGAGTCTCCAGTGACACATGACATCTCCGGTTGGTGAGGTAGGAAGTGAACCACTTCAAGTTTGTGTCAGTGACCATGGTTTAGGTCTTGAGGCAGTGGAGAAGGATCTTGTGGTCAATGGTGTCAAATGCCATGCTCAGATCTAGTAGGATCAGGATGCTGGATGACGCGGAGTCTCCTGGCATCAACAGGTCGTTGGCGACTTTTATCAGGGCCGTTTCTGTGCTGTTCGCAGGCCGGAAACCCGGTTGGAGGGTTGCAATAAGTTGATTTTCCGAAAGATGTAACTGGAGTTGTGAGGCTACGACTTTCTCTAGAACGTTGGTGAGTAAAGGGAGATTGGAGATTGGTCTGTAATTGGACAGGAGTTCTTGGTCCAGATTTGTTCTGTTTTTTGTAAGAGTGGGATGACAGCTGCTGCCTTAACATGGATGGGCACCTCTCCACTTCGAAGTAATTTGTTGATGAGTGTAGTGCGGAATTGAACCAGGGTTGGTGAGCGGGCTTTCAACAGGGGGGTGGGTTTGGGGTCAAGGGAGCAGTTAGTGGGCTTGGATTTGGTTATGATGGCCAAACGTGCAGATGATGTAACCTCTTTGAAGCTGCACAGGGTGGAGCCATTGCAGAAGGGAGGGCAGGTGGACGGGGTTGCAGCTACTGTGGAGGCTGTCAATAAAGAACTTTTGTTCTAACGATCAGCCTGAGCATTCAGCAGCTGTTTCTGTTGAGACAAGAGAAAAAAAAGTTATGTGAGCAAACATCTCCCCAATCATGTGCATATACACACAGAGGGCCAGCTGTAGAGTCACTCCTCTCACACATTGTCACGAGCAGGGATAAGCTCTCATCTTATGTGTACACAAGAGTCCATCCACCCTCTAAGCCTCAGCCCTTTCGGCCGGCTCTGCCGTCCTATGGGCTGTGTCGAGCGTATATTCGGCTCTCACAGCGGCAGAGAGGGCTCCTCACTGGCTGTCAGAAATGTCTACAGAGGCTCCACAGATGTTTGCCCACCTGCTCTAACAGCACCGCTTATTCTGCCCCCCCCCCCCATTCAACGGGTTGCTGGAGACTGTACCCTGGCTCTGCCAAATGACGGAAGCTAAGCAAGTATGGGCTTGGCTAGTAATGGGAGACTTCCCGGGAAAACCGAGTTGCTGCCGAAAGTGGTGTTGATGGGCCAGTAGGGGGTAGTCTTCCCTCTGGGCCTAATAAAAAAAAACAACAAATATCAAATCTGAATACCCCAGTGCAGTGACGGGGACACTGCTGTAGGAGATGCCGTCCTTCAGATGAGATGTTAAACCAAGGTCCTGACTCACTGTGGTCACTAAAGATCCCATGGCACTTATCGCAAAGAGTAGGAGGTTCCCCGGTGTTCTGGTAAAATTCCCAGCCTGGCTCTCCCCGTCTGCCTACCTAATCATCACCCCATGTTATTGGCTCAATGATTCCTCCCTCTCCACCTCAAGCTGATGTGTGGTGAGCGTTCTGGCGCAAAATGGTTGCCGTGCATTATCCAGGTGGGTGCTACACATTGGTGGTGGTTGAAGTGAGTTACCCCCTTCAATGTGAAGTGCTTTGGGTGTCTAGAAAAGTGCCATATAAATGTAATTATTATCATTATTATTATTATTGTTGTTATTACTATTATTGTTATTATTTTGTTATCACAGACAGAGACAGCTGCTCTGATGACAGAGTTGTTGGAGCTCCTGGAAAAAGGAGCTATATCCAGAGTCCCAACAGGCGAGGAAAACTAGGGCTATTACTCCTGTTACTTCTTAGTGCTGCAGAAAACAGGCGGAATGAGACAAATTGTTGACCTTTCCCTCTTCAACAAATGCATAACGAAGAGACTGTTTCACATGCTCACCATAAAACGTGCTGGAGTGTGTGCCCGGGAATTGGTTCACAAAGGATGCTTATTTTCATGTGCCCGTCATCCCCAGGCACAGGCACTGGACTCCTTCAAAGGGGTCCAGTTTCAGTACAATAATTTGCCTCTTAGTTAATTCTCCGGCTCCACGCACCTTCTCCAAATGGGTGGAAACAGCTCTGGAGCCACTACGAAGGAGAGGAATAAGGGTTTTATTCTATCTGGATGAACTGCTTTTGATGGCATCCTCCAGAGAGAGCGCAGCGCTTTACACGGTGGAGCTTGTATAACACCCGTCACTGCCGGGTTTTGCCAGAAACTGGCAGAAAAGCTCTCACCTCCCCTTCCAGTCAATAGTTTACCTGAGGGTGGCTCGGGAGTCATCCAACATTGGAGTTAAACTGTTCCCAATCACGCTGGACACACTCAGCTCTCTCCTGTCATGTAATGCCTCTCGCACAGTGGGGACAGCTCTGTCTGTGATGCGCCTACTGGGCGTGATGTCAGTCAGTCATGTAGTGGTCCCTCTGGGTGTTTTTCACACGAGGAAAATCCAGAGATGGTTTGGCTGTCTCTGCATTAATCCATTGCCTCACAAGACATGCATAGTAACTGTCCCCCTGCCCCGCAGTGGGACCTGACATACTGGGGAAAAAACAGCTTGTGTTTTGTCAGCGGGGGTTCCCCCGGGGGAGCTTTGTGTACAAAGACACATCTTTTCGGATTGGGGAGAACGTGTCACTCTCACATGGTAGGAGGAAAGTGGCCAGAGCCCCTGTCACTCCACATAAATTGCTTAGAGCTGTCCACAGTGTTGAAAGTGCTGAAACATTTTGCCCCACGGTTGAAAGACAAACGTGGGGGTGAGGACAGGCAACAGACAGATAAATCGCTCAGCTCAGGTGCTGGAGATTGCCAGAAGCTTCCTGCTGTGGTCTCACACGAATTTGTACTCCACCAGTGAAGTCTATATCCCAGGCAGAGAGAACCGAGCCATGGTTCTGATGTCACTCGGAGATCCCTCCCAAAATGAGTGGAGGCTGAATCCCAGCCTTATTCAGGTGTTGTGGCACAGGTTCCGGAGAGGCAAGAAGAATGACTAGATTCCAAGAGGGGGAGGAGGACAGTAAGTCTGTGTGTTTGACATTTGAAGGTAAATTGCCGGATAGAGTGTACCTTCATTATATGAGTTACAGGGTGAGGCCATATGCGAGAGCTACTCTCAGATGTTTTTGCGGTCAAGAATATGGACAAGTTGCAACAGTATGTCACGGAGTCAGAAGATGTGGAAGATGGGGGAAGGACAACTGCAGTGTGGAAGACTGTAAATTTGAGAAAGCACAAACAAAGGGCCTGCACTGCAAAGGAAATCACGATCATCACAGTGTCCAAAAAGAATTAAGGAAGAGAAAGTGAATGAAAGCACAACAGGGATTGTTGTATGCTGAAGCTGCTAAAAGAATGGACAGAAAAGAGAATGATGTGAGACAAGAATCTAAGGAAGACAAGTCGGTCAGGAAGCATGCTGAGTTTTGCTTTACTTCCTCCTACCAGATTAAGTTTTGGCATTTTTTGGTAAGGTAAGTAGTACAGTTGTGCTGCTGGAGTAGGAAGAAAATCGGAGAGAACTGATATAATTGTAGATGCAGCAAGGGCATTTCTGGGTGTTGTAGGAGTTTCTGGAGAAGGTGTGCAGCTGCTGCTGAAGAGGATTTTAGTCCCTCTCAGAAACTTGAGAAATAACTACACTACCGTTCAAAAGTTTGGGATCACCCAAACAATTTCGTGTTTTCCATGAAAAGTCACACTTATTCACCACCATATGTTGTGAAATGAATAGAAAATAGAGTCAAGACATTGACAAGGTTAGAAATAATGATTTGTATTTGAAATAAGATTTTTTTTACATCAAACTGCTTTCGTCAAAGAATCCTCCATTTGCAGCAATTACAGCATTGCAGACCTTTGGCATTCTAGCTGTTAATTTGTTGAGGTAATCTGGAGAAATTGCACCCCACGCTTCCAGAAGCAGCTCCCACAAGTTGGATTGGTTGGATGGGCACTTCTTTGAGCAGATTGAGTTTCTGGAGCATCACATTTGTGGGGTCAATTAAACGCTCAAAATGGCCAGAAAAAGAGAACTTTCATCTGAAACTCGACAGTCTATTCTTGTTCTTAGAAATGAAGGCTATTCCATGCGAGAAATTGCTAAGAAATTGAAGATTTCCTACACCGGTGTGTACTACTCCCTTCAGAGGACAGCACAAACAGGCTCTAACAGGTACTATTTAATGAAGATGCCAGTTGGGGACCTGTGAGGCGTCTGTTTCTCAAACTAGAGACTCTAATGTACTTATCTTCTTGCTCAGTTGTGCAACGCGGCCTCCCACTTCTTTTTCTACTCTGGTTAGAGCCTGTTTGTGCTGTCCTCTGAAGGGAGTAGTACACACCGGTGTAGGAAATCTTCAATTTCTTAGCAATTTCTCGCATGGAATAGCCTTCATTTCTAAGAACAAGAATAGACTGTCGAGTTTCAGACGAAAGTTCTCTTTTTCTGGCCATTTTGAGCGTTTAATTGACCCCACAAATGTGATGCTCCAGAAACTCAATCTGCTCAAAGAAGTGCCCATCCAACCAATCCAACTTGTGGGAGCTGCTTCTGGAAGCGTGGGGTGCAATTTCTCCAGATTACCTCAACAAATTAACAGCTAGAATGCCAAAGGTCTGCAATGCTGTAATTGCTGCAAATGGAGGATTCTTTGACGAAAGCAAAGTTTGATGTAAAAAAAATCTTATTTCAAATACAAATAATTATTTCTAACCTTGTCAATGTCTTGACTCTATTTTCTATTCATTTCACAACATATGGTGGTGAATAAGTGTGACTTTTCATGGAAAACACAAAATTGTTTGGGTGATCCCAAACTTTTGAACGGTAGTGTAGTTTAATTGAGAAGACATGAGACATGGTCATTATCTGGAGGGGAGCAGGGACGTTTTTTTTGGTAATCTGTCATTTCCTTAAGATTTTTCTATATTGATCTGGAGTTACTGGAAGAGAATTGTTGTTCGAGTTTCGTTGCGTAGCTGGACTTTGCTTTTCTTATTGCAGCACACAACTTATACTTGGCTGCTCTGTACTGATCCCTGTTTCCGTTTTGTATGCCAAGTTCTTTTCTTTGTGTAGGAGGTTTAATTCTTTGGAGAAGCGGGGTTTTTTTAAAAAAAAAATTATTACCATACAATGTCACTGTTTTGTTGGGAATGCACATTTCCTTGCAGAACTTGATATATGACGTCACTGTGTCAGTGAGTTCATTGAGGGAGTCGCAAGCGAGGGAGTCTGCTTTTCAAACTGATGAATTCAAGAACATAACAGCAGTAGCGACGAAGGATTTCTGTGTTGTTACACCAGCAGTGATTGACCATGAGACAAATACCCCCGCCTTTTGACTTGTGAGATAGTTTGACTGACCTGTCGGCTCTAAAGGTAGTGAAGCGGGGGGGGGGGGGTTTACCGCTTGATACCGATTGACTCAGCCATGTCTTGGTGAAGCAGAAGGCTGAACAGTCTCTGTATTCTCTGTCGGTTTGTTTTAATGACTAAAGTTCATCCATTTTATTTTTGAGGGATCGCACGTTGGATAAGACCAGTGCCGGTAGTGGGGGCCGATAGGGCCGTCTCCTCAACCTGGAGAGAACCCCTGTTCTCAGTCTCCCTTGTGCTAGGTGTATTTCCCCCAGGTGGCAATCCAGTGTTGTTTACAACCAGTATATTCTCTGGAATGTTGACAGATAGTCCCAAATTGCCAAATATAGATCTCCTGATGTACAGCAACTCCTCACGGCTGTATTTCCATAGACATGATGCCTTTCTGACATAATCCATAGACAAAAGTGCAAGACACAGCAGCACAGCAAGAACCGGGGCAAGCCTCACGGTGGCGATCTTGAATTGAAAAAACAAATGCACTGGAGACGAGAGGAATGAAAGTCAGTAGGAGCAAGACGGAATACATATGCGTGAATGAGAGGGAGGCCAGCAGAACGGTGAGAATGCAAAGAATAGAGGTGGCAAAGGTGGATGCGTTTAAATACTTGGGGTCAACTCTTGAATGTAACAGGCAGCATGGAAGAGAGGTGAAGAGGAGAGTGCAGGCAGGGGGGAGTAGGTGGAGAAGAGGGTCGAGTGATTTGCGACTGAAGGGTGCCAACAAGAGTGAAAGGAAAGCTTTGGTAGTGAGACCAGCTATGTTGTATGGTTTGGAGATGGTGGCACTGAAAAATGACAGGAGGCAGAACTGGAGGTGGCAGAGTTGAATTCACAGAGTTGAAGACGCTAAGATTTTCATTGGGAGTGACAAAGAAGGACAGGATTAGGAATGAGTATATTAGAGGGACAGCTCAGGTTGGGTGTCTTTATGCATGCTCAATAATCCAGGTAAGAAAATCAAAGTAGGTTGAATCAGTTCATCTGGATACCTTTATTGACAAATACTACTTTTCATCACTCATCCAAGTGACCTCTTCAGTGTAAACTGACTGCAGGTGTCGCCACCCTTATAAACAATACAGCGGCATAACGACCAAAACCAACAGCCAGTTTCATATGTAAATAGAGGCGTGACCATTAACTAGAGTTTCAATGGCCTTGTGTACTATTCACAGAGAATTTGGGAATGTTTGAAATCACAGCATTGTAAAATGGCAAAAGATGTACTCTTTGCCCCCAACCCTAGTCCATGGGCCAGAGCCCAAAATTTCCTATTTCGGTACACTCAAGGTGGCAAAACTTACTTATAATTTTTGAAAGGATCCATGTCTGTAGATGATATTTTGGTATGATAACCATTCCTGAGTGGCAGCTGTATCACAGTTATCAGCTCATGAAGTTAACCACCCCCTAAAGTAAATTGCATTTTAGACGCTGGTGCATATCCTGGTTTAGCCTCATGGTCAGGACATTTTTCAATGTTCTATCATATTGTCTTTGGTATCATTTTAAAGGGGACCTTCTTAGCTTTCATTCAAGCCCTGTTGTGGATATTTCTCACAAATATAGAGGTCACTTGAGCTCTTCAACCCGTCAATAACACACATCTTTCTACAATGTTCGCCTAAACTATATACTTTCTTTTAGCCCTGTGGCATCTAGGAATATCAGGGACACAAAACACAAAAACTGGAATACTCACAGGACTGTAAAGATTCAGGAAATGTATAATATACCCATACTATTTCATTATGTGAGGTGATTGTGAACCTTAAATTAGAAGGGCATTATTACTAAGAAACTAACTAGACCAAAGCCAGTTAGTCCATGGGTCAGACCAGATATCGATATCACCCAAGGTGACATAACTTCACTGGTGCCATTTTATTTGGTACACTAACAGAAGTAAAATAATACATGATAACCTTTCCAAATGAGCAGCTATTTCATTTTTCTTTCAGGAAACCTGTTTCTGTGCCTCTCACGATTGTGTATTTGCCCAGATTTTTAAAAATATAGCATTTCAACACCCCTGGTACTGATTAGCCTAGCTTAAACTCTGGGACAGTTCTTAGTTGGCCAACAACCAAGGATAACCAGTACTGTGTACTTCCATTCATTGTGCTAAGCTAGGCTAACGTGCAGCCAGATAGCTTTCTACTAAACACATATAGAGGAAACTGGTATCTATCTTCTTGTCTCACTCTGGAGAAGATTGTAAGCTAATTTCCCATAATGTTAGCATGTTCTTTTAATGTATATGTTAATATGATTAGTTAAAGTGGCTACGAGGAACTTTCATCTTGTGTTGATTTTAGCGGCCTCATGTGGACAAAATACAGCTGTTGCATAGCAACTAGGTAATGTATCTATTTGTGGCTATGTAAGATAAATAATGGTAATATGACGCTGGTGAAGCAAAGTAAACTTTGTTTTAGTAGTGTTCATACACCTAAGTTACATGTATTTGTTTGTATGTGGCAGGTGAAAACTGACTGAATATGGCCACTGGTGAACAAGCAAGTTTTTACCCAATACCAAAGCGCCCACGGGTGGAGTGCGTTATCCACTGTTCTGATGATACAGATAAGCTGGTTTCACTACAAACTGTCGACTCATGGAGAACTCTGCTCAGGGCAGCTCAGATACGAAATCATGCACCAGTTTTGAAACTGGCAAAAGACATTCCTGAGGGACAGATTCCAGCAATCTACTACCACAGAAAGTGTCGCAGTATCTTCACTATGAAGCAAATTCTTGATGGCCTCCTTGCAAAAGAAAAGAAAAGTTGTGTCTCTGCTGAAGAGAAACAATCTAAGAGAGTAGCTCGACATGCTCCAAGTACATCTAGGACTTATGTTGCAGAGTGCATATTTTGTCAGAAAAACAGCAAATATTCCAAGAGACAGAATACGAGAGAAGTACTGGTGCAGTGTCGAGAACTGCGAGCTGATGCAAAGATCAGGAGTGCAGCCACAAAGAAAAGGGACAGCAGAATCCTTGCCATTGTGAGTAGAGACCTTGTAGCAGCTGAAGGGCACTACCACAGGTCATGCTATAGACTTTACACCAAAGAAGAGGTTTCCAAAGGAGAGGTTGCCAGCAATGAAGATGATGATGCTGCAGCCCAGTATGAAGCTGCTGTGAATAAGGCATACAATGAGCTGTTCCTCTTCATCAGGATGGAGCTTTTTGGCAATCCTCAAGTGATGACAATGACTGATCTCTCTTCTGGACTGGTAGCTTCAATGAACTCCCAAGGCATTGCCCAAGTCAAGGAATCAACCAAGAAGCACATAAGGCGAAACCTGGAGAGTGAGTTTGCTGGAGCCTTGCAGATATTCCCTGATGAGAAAGGAAAATTCCTCCTCTATCCCGATAACTTGTCCATGAGGGAACTTGCCAAAGAAAATCAGTCTCTCAAAAGGGAGCTGCAGACCCTGAAAAGTGTCAGTGCACAAGATGTTATAGCCAAAGCAGCCATCAAATTGAGAGCAGACATTAAAAGTCAAGATGTTCCTCAAACCTGGCCGCCTGAAGTCAAACCAGAAGCAGAATGTCCTACCATTCCAGAGTCGCTCATTATCTTCCTGTACTCTCTACTCACAGGCTCAAATGATCCTGATCATGCATCCCAGAGAGTGCAGTGCCTTCTGCAGTCATTTGGCCATGACATAGTATATGCAGTGACATGTGGAAATACCAAGCCTTCCAAGCACATTGTTCTGCCATTCAGTGTCAAATCGTTGACAGGAAATGTAGAGTTGATAAACATCCTCAACCGACTTGGTCACAGTGTGTCCTATTCACAGATGGAAGAGATCAACACTGCCCTGTGTCTCCAGAAGCTCTCATCATCAGGGAGTGGCATTGCCCTTCCAGCTAACATCCATCCTGGCATATTCACAACTTTAGCCTGGGACAATATCGACCGTCTTGAAGAAACTGTCAGTGGTGAGGGAACATCTCACAGAGTCAATGGGATTGCTGTGCAAGCAAAGCCAGTCAACCCACTTCCTGTCCAACCCATGCCCACTGTTCCCAAAACAAAGAAGAGAAGCATTGATGGACCCCCACCAATGTTACCAACTTACAATGCTGGACAACGGGTAGGGCCACCACAAAGCAAAAAGTCAGATGCCGATACTGCAGCCAATACTAAGCTTGCCAGAGAGAAAAACCTTCTTTGGGTCCTAGCACGCATGTCACAACAAGAAGACAAGTCAGTCAGCAGCTGGACAGGCTTCAACATCCTGACTCGAGGAGAGATGACGGTCATCCCCGACAATATAGGCTATCTGCCTACCATCAATGCTCCAGCGACACAAATGTCTACTGTCAACGAGGTGCTTAACCAGTCACTGAGTGTCATGCAGTGCTTAGGCCTGAGGAAGATTGTCTGTGTCTTTGACCAAGCCCTGTATGCGAAGGCTGTCGAGATCACATGGAAACACCATGACAAGTTCCATGATATCATCGTTAGGCTTGGGGTATTCCACACCATCTGCACACTGCTGGCAATAATAGGAAAGCGTTTCCAAGATGCTGGACTCAAAGACCTCTGCATTGAGGCTGGCATGATTGCAGAAGGCTCAATTGCTGGTGTTATGGATGGCCGCAAGTACAACAGGGCAGTGCGACTACACAAGCTCCTGTATGAGGCTCTCATGCGACTGACCTTGAATGGTTTCCTGTCCTGGTTGGAAGAAACTCACAGGAATGACATGGTTCACCTGAATGAGACACTGAAGACCATTGACAGCCTTGGGAAAGAAGTCTCACAACATGCTTTGAAGGAGGTCCTCGAGAACAGCTCTTGTACACGCATCATGGATCTATTTGAAGTCTACCGTGAGTTCCTTAGAGGTGGAAACGGCAGCCTCTCGAACTTCTGGATGTCCTATTTGGACATGGTTGAAATCTTGTTGGGGCTCATCCGAGCATCCAGAGAGGGAGACTGGATGCTACACTTGGCTAGCATTCGAGCAATGATCCCATGGTGCTTTGCTTATGACAGGATGAATTATGCACGCTACCTCCCCTACTACTACGCCCAGATGTCTGAGCTGCCCATCACACACCCAGATGTGTACACAGAATTCATGGAAGGAGGCTTCTCAGTCCAACTGGGCTCCACCAATCCCTTTGGCCGAATCCCTGTTGACCAAGCTATAGAAGAAACGGTGAACAAAGACACCCAAACAGCTGGAGGGACAAAGGGATTCAGCTTGAAGCCAGGAGCTGTGACCAAATATTATCTCACAGCTGAGTATAGAAGCATGTACCTCAGACAGCTGAGAGACCTGACAGGTCAAGGCAGGTGCAAATGGTCTCATCCAGATCTACAGAGTCCAAGGATCAAGAGAGATGAAGCAGATGTCCAGTCTCTCATGGACCTTATGGAGAATAACTGGCTCAATCCTATGTCCCCTGATGAGATTGATTTGGTTAGCCTCTCCACTGGCAACATGGCTCCACCTGATGTGACCATAGATCTCTTGAGAGCTCTTGAGAAAGGAGAAGAGGCCTACCAAGCATTCCAGCAAACAAGGTTAGATGCAGACCCACCACCTGTGAAATTCCACGACAAGATGACCAAGCAAAGTCTGAAAACATTCTCCAATGTCAGCACAAAACAAGCTCATGGAAAGAAAGCACAGGATGTGGTTCTGAAGGCAGATAGAAGCCTTTTCAGTCACATGATCCTGGTGGCTGAAAGCAGGTAGGTGAATCTGAAGGAAGTCCTTGCCTACCCATTGGGCTCACTACCATGGGCACTGGCAAATGCTGATGGGTCCTTACGAAAAACAAACAAGGCTGCACTTGCCAGAGAGCTTGAAAAGAATGTATCTCCTGCAGAAGACATCCCAATCCCATCTACTTCCCTCATTGATGGGATGAGCCTGGTCCAAAAAATGAATGGCAACAACAAAACCTTTGCACAGGTGACAGAGTCAGCCTTGACCCAGGTCCTCCATGAGGGAGCACAGAGTGGGAGGATTGATGTTGTTTTTGATGTCTATCACCAGACTTCGATCAAAGATGCTGAACGACTGAACCGGGGTGGAGACATCACTCTCCAGTACAAGAATCTTGCAGGGGGACACCACGTCCAGCAGTGGAGAAAATTTCTGTGCAGTTCCTCCAACAAGACCAGTCTCATCAAGTTTCTGGTGGAAGAGTGGAAACTCCCACGATACAGAGCTATGCTGCATGGCAAGGTGTTGTACATGACCTGTGAGGAAACCTGCTACAAGTTGACAGAAGATGGGTGTGAGGAAGCAGCAGAACTGCACTCCACACATGAAGAAGCTGACACCCGTCTGCTCCTGCATGCATTGCATGCAGCAAATGCGGGCTCAAAGTCAGTTATCATCACAGCTGAGGACACTGATGTCATGGTGCTTTGTCTTGGCTTCCAGAAGGACATCACCGGTCCCATCTACCAGAAGTGTGGGACTCAGAACCGCACACGGTTTGTCGACATCACCAAACTGGCAAGTTCACTTGGAGACAGCATCTGTGACAGCCTAATTGGCTTACATGCCTTCACAGGCTGCGACACTGTCAGTGCATTCGCTGGTCGAGGGAAGCTGAATGCCCCGAAGATAGTGAGAAAGCACACTTCCTGCCAAGAGACTTTTAGTCAACTGGGACAGACATGGAATGTGAGTGATGAGCTGTTCCAGAAAATTGAGCAGTTCACCTGTCGGATGTATGTTGCTAATAGCAGCACTGCTGAGGTGAACAAACTGCGTTACCAGCTCTTCTGCACCAAAAGGGGAGAGGTTGAGTCCAGCCAGCTGCCACCATGTAGAGACTGTCTCTTTATGCATGTTCAACGAGCCAACTATCAGGCAGCAATATGGAAGTGCTGTCTGCAGGCTAACCCTGTGGTGCCAAGCCCTACTGAGTATGGATGGACAGACGATGAAGGCAAGCTGGCCATTTACTGGATGCGCTCCCCACCTGCACCAGATGTGGTCTTGGAAATGCTAACATGCAAGTGTGTGCATTCATGCAAAATGCCAAGCTGCATGTGCCTGTCAAATGGACTTCCACGCACAGACATGTGCAGGTTACAGACCTGCAGTAACCAAAAACAGCAGGATGGTCCAGAACTGGACTTTGAACTTGGGGAGTCAGATGATGAGAGAAACGAGCAGTTTGATGAATGACAGTGTGATGATTCTGATGGTATTACTGTGGTAGTAGTCTATTGATGCACAGGATGTTGATTCTGGACTTGGTTACCCAGAGCTTGATAACAATAATGTAACCATATTCACATATACCCATTACCCTACCCATTACCATTACATATACCCACTAATGATATGGGATTACATGTATCATTGACTAAGTATATGTAAATGTCAATGTTGTTTAAAATATTAAAATAGTTCATTACCTCACTATGGTATTCCTTTTTATCATGTATTTTGATTGTGTATTTAAACAAATGTATAGAGACCAGTTTGTGACCTAACTGGCTTTGGTCTAGTTCTCATTTAAGGCTCACAATCACCTCACACAATGAAATAGTATGGGTATATTATACATTTTCTGAATCTTTACAGTCCTGTGAGTATTCCAGTTTTTGTGTTTTGTGTCCCTGATATTCCTAGATGCCACAGGGCTAAAAGAAAGTATATAGTTTAGGCGAAAATTGCAGAAAGATGTGTGTTATTGACGGGTTGAAGAGCTCAAGTGACCTCTATATTTGTGAGAAATATCCACAACAGGGCTTGAATGAAAGCTAAGAAGGTCCCCTTTAAAATGATACCAAAGACAATATTATAGAACATTGAAAAATGTCCTGACCATGAGGCTAAACCAGGATATGCACCAGCGTCTAAAATGCAATTCAGTTTAGCGGGTGGTTAACTTCATGAGCTGATAACTGTGATACAGCTGCCACTCAGGAATGGTTATCATACCAAAATATCATCTACAGACATGGATCCTTTCAAAAATTATAAGTAAGTTTTGCCACCTTGAGTGTACCGAAATATCGTCTGGCCCATGGACTATAAAGGAGTCATACGTTTCCATGGCGACCGGGGCTCGTCAGTGATATACATGTAAAACGTTCATTTTAAACGAATTGAGAGGCATATTTGTCAAAGTAACCCTATCTGGGAAATCAGCATGAACTAATATGCCTAGCTAGCATGTTGAATAAGTGCAGTATTGGCGTTTTTAGAAAGTCAACGTTAATTGCTGCTAGTCAAAATGCTAACGCTGAAGCTAGCTGACCTTGCCACTGACGTTACAGACCGGTGCAGGTGTCAAACAAAGTTCTCGTCCTCAAAAACTACTCACTGCAAAAATGTCAAGTTAGTATAGAAATGCTCAGAACACTTTCAGCTTGTCGGAAATTTAATAAAAAGACATTGTTGTCAAAAGGTATAAGCTAATTTAGGTCAAATATCCTATTCCCGCTGTGTAATAGTGTACTCTTTTTGCAACCACTACGACGCGTGACATAATGACGTCGACAACATATTGGTCTATAAGTTAAACAGGTTGGGAAAGATTTGATGGGGTCACGTGAGGGGAAAATTATCACGACACACTTCAACTTGATTTGGCAGGTTAACGTTACTTTACCAACTAGTTACCTAACATCACATTAGTTAACCAGCAAATTACATCGTTAGCGGCAAACAAGACTTCCCTCAAAAGTAGTGTTCACTGCAGTAACGTCACCAAAGAAGATATCCAGTGTCCGTGAAAGGAGGGAAAGGGAAATGATGTGGTTATCTCGAAGCTGATTGGCCAAAAGACTCGCCTCGTCTCACCAAAGATGGTTTATTGCAAAGAAGATCATGACAGAGCAGCTTTATGAAACGCTCTCTGGTCTCAAGCCAGTCTATGGGAGGTTGCGCTGACTGGCCACGTAACCCCCCCCCCCACCCCAAAAAAAACCCTCTTCGGATCCACACGATTCACGTGGATGACATATTTTGGGTCAAAACGGTGAATTTCGCCGAAAAGCGACAAGTTTGCAGGTATGAATATTGTGTTGCTGTAAAGCCCCCTGAGGCAAATTTGTGCTTGTGATGTTGAGCTATGCAAGCAGAGTTGACTTAATTCTTTTCCCCTCCCCCCCTCTTCACTTGCACTGTTGTAGTTGATGTCCTTTTGTATATAAACCAATTGTAGTGCTGTGCTAATACTGGGTTTTGTAACTCTCCCTCTCTCCCTCCCCGATGTTTGTTTGTGCTTTCTGTGGGGCAAGAGAAAATGTTTCATCGTTTTACAGTGTGGGCGATTTGAAAACCTGTGTGTTGTTGTAAATACTTTGAATGAAGTACTCAATGAGACCTTCTCTGAAACTGTTTTTCAGTTTATGAGCTGGATCACAATAAGACGAATAAGTTTAATATCAGCTGTTGGACTGGAATGTAAACTAAACATGCCTTTTGACAATCAAAAGCTCTAGTTTTTCCTCTTCACCATCCGCTCATCTTTCTCTTTTTGATTCCGTTTCTCATTTTTCATTGGCTCCCTCCCCTCATCCCCCCCCCCAATCTTTCTGTTTCTTCCCTCCTTCCTACAACATCTCACATCATCTCTGAGTGTAAGAAAAGAGAAATAGGGCAAAGAGCAACGGAGGAGGTGGGATGGGGCTTAGGGAAACGATAGTAAGGGAAACCAAGAACGTGAGAGAAGAGGAGGGGAGTCCATGGTTACGTGTTTATTTACTATCATTTAACTATATACATGTGTGTGTGTGTGTGTGTGCGTGTGTGTGTTTAAGTGAGTGAAGACAGAAAAAGACATCGAGAGGGACAGAAAAAGAGAAAGGTTTCAAACACATCACACACACACACGGACCATGAATAGCAGTGCAACAGCTTTCCATGAATATTCAGTGAGTGACATTGTTTGTGTGTTTGTGCGTGTGTGTGTGTCTTTTGTATGGAGAGATGGTTACCTCCCTGTGTAATCCCACTCAACAACACACACTCCTGGGACAGGACATTTTGTCTGGCATCTGCGAGTACGTGTGTGTATGTGTGTGTGTGTGTGTGTGTGTGTGTGTGTGTGTGTGTGTGTGTGTGTGTATGTGTGTGCGCGCACACGCATGTGCTTGTGTGTGTGTGTGCATGTGCATGCAAGTGTGTACTTGTGTGCGTGCGTGCTTGTGCGAGTGTGTACTTCTTGCCACTGAGGTACCACTGGGGGAAACCAGGGGTACTTGTGATCCTGATTTAACTGAAGAATCTGTGCCACGTTACAACATAGTAGATTAAACAAAACACACAGGGAAAGACGTCCTTGCTAAGGGGCTGAATTTCGCTGTCAGGCCGAGGCAAATCCCCACAGCGGAACTGATCACAGCTACGGAATCGGCGATCCGCAACAACAAAATTGTGGACCCGGAAGCGGAGCAACTGCAGACAGAAGTTCCAGCCTGCCTAAGCAACGCAAAGGCGCCGCCGCCCAACATCAGCAGAGACGAGAGGGATGCTCTCATGACTCTCAGTAAGGACAATAACACTGTCATCCTTCCAGCAGACAAAGGCGGACGCACCGTTGTATCAAACCAGACAGACTATCATGAGAAAGTTATGATGCTACTTAGCAACATGAATACTTATGAGCCCATGAAACCAGATCCAGGCAGTGATTACAAGAAAGGGGTGATAGATTGTCTGAAGCTGTTAGAACAGGACAACGCTGCTGACAGAATGTTGTACCATAGATTATACCCAGGGGGCGCTACACCTGGTCTGTACGGTTTACCTCAGATACATAAACAGGATGTGCCATTACAGCCTATTGTTTTTATGATTAACTCAGTGACCTATAATATCTCTAAGGTTCTGTCATCTATTCTTAACCCGTTGGTATGGTCACATCTAAAGACGTTTCAGCCTTGCCAAGACCATCCTGCAAGGCACAGAGAGGGGTGGGTGAAGACGAGGAAGACAGAAGCAGCGATGGCTATGTGACATCAGACAGTGGACAGGCCTCGACTTTGCCAGCTTACAGAAGGCAGACAGAGATGGCGAGGACTGGTTGCGGGTTCAACAGCGGTGCCACAATGACTTCTCGAGAGGTTACGGGACAGGAGCTGGAGCTGGAGGCAGTACTGAAAATCACATTCAGAACACTATGGACTTTGTGGATAAGGTGAGGGACATCATTATGGAAGGGGATGAAACAATGGTCTCTTATGATGTTACGTCTCTCTTCATGTGCGTTCCTGTTGATGAAGCGGTGGAGGTAGTCCATATGAAACTGCAAAACAACTCCACTCTTAGCAACAGGACCACCCTTAACACTGGCCAAGTGTGTCTGCTCCTGAAGCTGTGCCTTCAGTCCACATACTTCACATACAGGGGGCAGTATATAGACAGAGGCATGGGTGTGCTATGGGCTCCCCAGTCTCACCTGTAGTGGCCAACTTGTATATGGAGGAAGTAGAGAAGAGGGCTCTGATGTGCTATCCAGGGACACCACCTAGCCATTGGTTCAGATTTGTGGACAACACCTGGGTTAGAATTAAATCTCAGGATGTGCCACATTTCAAAAACCACATTAACTCTGTGGACAAACACATCAAGTTCACCAGGGAGGATGTGAAAAATGACAGGTTAGTCTTCTTAGACTGAAATTGCAATTGGTGATGGACATTTGAATGTTGATGTTTACAGTAAACCAACACATCCTGATCAGTACTTAAGGTTTGATTCTCATCATCCACTGGAGCACAAACTAGGAGACATCAGGACACTGCACCACTGAGCTGACAACGTCCCCACCAAGACAGTGGCTGGGGGAGAGGAGAAATCCCACATTAAACACACCCTGGTTAAGTGTGGTTATCTTAACTGGGTGTTTGTCAAAGCCAGGAAGATGCCCAAAAAGTGCACCAGCCAATCGAAGAGAGGAGAAGGACAACAGCTGTCTAAGCGTAAACCACTGCATCTCAGTTGCTTTCAAACCCCCGAAACACACTGCACCAGAAATTGGTGCACCCCAAGGATCGGGTCCCCTGGCACAAACAGAGCAATATAGTGTACGCTGTTAAGTGCCAGCAGGAATCAACGTGACTTGTACATCTGGGAAACACTAGCAGACATTGGCCAAGAGGATGGTACAACAGCTAACGCATCAGGCCAGGACTCCACAGTCTACACCATCTACAGGCCAGTGGCCACTCTTTCCAGGACGAAGATGTGCACATCCTTGATAGGGAGGAACGCTGGTTTGAACAGGCAGTCAAAGAGGCCATCTATGTGAAGAGGGAATGACCATCCGTGAACCGAGGGGGCTAAGAGTACATCTGTCACCATCTTACAACTCTGTGATTGCAACTATTCCCCAGTTCCCTGTGAATAGTACACACGGCCATTGTAAATCTAGTTAATGGTCACGGTAATTTGCATATGAAACTGGTCGTTGGTTTCGGTTGTTATACCACTGTAATGTTTATAAGGGTGGGGATACCTGCAGTCAGTTGAGACTGAAGAGGTCCCTTGAAGTGATGAAACTTTACTCCCAATAAAAGTTGTGTCCAGATGCACTGATTCACCTCTCTGGTATTTCCTTACCAGGAATATTGAGCATGCAAAAAACCATGTTGGATCAGTTTATTCATCTCGACTAGTGTTCGTTGTACAAATAGTGCTGCTGTTGCTGGAAGCTAATTCTCCCGTCTGATCCAATAACTCTGCAGGTGAACTATGGTCTCTCAATATTATACTCACAAACAAACACACAACAAACCCCAGTTCAACTTAAACACATTTTCCTCACACAAACAACCCCAGGTCAGTCCCAGTCTGGACAGGAAACATCCAAACTATCTACATTTTCACTAAGCGTCTTCCCTATAAATGAGAAAAACTGAACATCCACCCATCCATTATCCAAGCCGCTTATCCTGCTCTCAGGGTCGCTGGAGCCTATCCCAGCAGTCACTGGGCAGCAGGCGGGGAGACACCGTGGACAGGCCGCCAGACCATCACAGCCCCCCCCCCCCCCCACACACACACACACACACTCATACCTAGGGACAATTTAGTATGGCTGATTCACCTGACCTACATGTCTTTGGACTGTGGGGGGAAACCGGAGCACCCAGAGGAAACCCACACAGACACAAGGAGAACATGCAGACTCCACACAGAGGACGACCCGGGACGACCCCCAAGGTTGGACTACCCTGGGGCTCGAACCAAAACCTGAACAAAAACATGAAAAAGTGGAAAAAAAGAAAACCATTACATAGTAAAAATGTTTTAATGGTGGAAAACGTGACATGTCGATGAAGAAGCAGTAGAGAGCAACATAAATGAATTTACAACTTTCTGTTTGTTAGTGATTGCAATTCCCCCTTTCCCATCTACTCGTCTTGTCTCACCCTGAGCACAAGAAGATTTGCTGAAAACCGACCAAAGGGGATGAAATGGTTGAGGGAAACATGACTAGTGTCTGGTCTGTCCCAAATACACCCGCCACTTTCTCTCTTTTAAGAGCCAGCTCAGTTTTTAGAGAAGAGGAGACCCCCAGGTGATGGTGGGTAACCCTTCTAAGGTAAAGCAAGGAAAGCTGTAGAGCACACAGACATTTTACTACAGGCTCCACTTGTGAATGGGGGTCATTATCTGCCATTGTACCTTGTAAATGTTTAGGTAAAACAGAAACAAGCCATGTTTTTTTAACCCGTTTCTCTCCAGTTGTATCCGGCCAATTACCCCACTCTTCCGAGCTGTCCCAGTCGCTGCTCCACCCCCCTAAAAAGATCAGATAAGAGTATTTTCTTTTTTTGTTGTTCATCTGAGAGCTGTTGGAGATCATCCTTAAGGTTGGGAATGTCATGTACTACTTTTAGGCAGTCCTCGCAAGCCATAGGGATACTGAACCGTCGGATCAATGTTCACAGAAAAAGTATATATATATATATATATATATATATATATATATATATATATCAACACAGATACAGGAAAAAAAAAGTTTTAATACATTGCAGTACAGTCATGCATCGTGCACTCATCAGCTGCTAAGTATTTGCAGCAATGTATTAAAATCTTTTTTCCTGTATCTATTTATACATATATATATGTATATATATATATATATACATACACACACACACACACAGATATATATTGATCAATATTAGTAATTACTATTAATAATTAATAATAATGCCCTGTAATGGCCTGGCGGCCTGTCCAGGGTGTCTCCTCACCTGCCGCCCAGTGGCTGCTGGGATAGGCTCCAGCACCCCGGCAACCCTGAGAGCAGGATAAGTGGTTTAGATAATGGATGGATAATAATAATAATAATTGATATATCAAGATATACATCTTGTAAGTAATATATGTCTTTTTATGTTTGGTATTTTCAGTATTTTAGAATTTTCGATTTCTATACGTATAAAGATTAGTGAAAGATAATGTCAATAAAGTGCATTTATAAACATAGGTTGTATTGTGTCTCTGGCTACTATTTCATATTTCTTACTATTGTAATCTTTTCCTAAGATTTCATATTTCTTTGCTGCTGTTCCATTTTGACATTACTTCATGTACACAGATAGTATGTATTGTGCTTTTGTAAACTCGTCACACTAACTCATTAGCCATTATTATTATTATTATTATTATTAACTACAACTTCTTTCAGCACTGCAGCTTTCAAACCACTGACACCATGCTCTCACCAGGGATAGGGACAGTGGACAGGATCAAATAGAGCGAGGAGGGAGGCGGTGCAACACAGACACACAGCGTGTGTGTCTGTGTGTGCGTGTAAGTGTGTATCTACACTGACTACGTTTACATGATGTTAGAAAAAGTGGATTTACTGTGTTAGTCTGACTAAAACTGGACTTTCCAAACACATGTAAACGTGGTAGTCCGACTGAAATCATACTAAATCGAATTTCTCTTAGTCGGACTAACACACCTGGATACCGCGGGTGGGGATGGATTTACTCCGGCATGTACACGCTTCAATCAGCCCCCAATTGGCCTAGGTGTTCTGTGCAGGAGCCATAGTTCCTGCGGCGGTCTTTCGCCCAATAGCAACCAGCTGAAAGGGGACATATCGCCCCCTACCATACCGGGGTCGGACACACTTCCGTAAATAAATCGATTCTCCCCCGGTTCTTGTATACTGGGACAACGACAGTAGTCCAATAACATAGCCTAATCGAGCTGTAGCCGTAGCTCGACTTAACTGTGCGTGTAAACCCAGTCACTGAATGTGTGTGCGGGCACGAGAGCCTGTCTGAGTCTATGTGCAGCATGTGAGCACACGTGCCTCTTTGCATTGTTGCATTTGTGCACGAGCATGTGTGCATTTGTGTGTGTGTACCTGTGCCAAGACTGGTAGTTGTTAACCAGTCATGGCTAAGGGACCATGGGTACTCTAGCTACTTAGATGTGCTGAGATGATGAACTTGTTTTGAATAGATGAATTATTTGACTCATTAGCTGACGGGACAAGACTGGATAGCTGCCAGGTGGATTTTACAAGATTATTCTATCTGCCAGCCAAGTAATCAGGCAGTCTGTCAGTCTGTTCTCCAGATAGGAAGTCCCAGTTTGCCGTGCAGACATACCGTCAACCAGCAAGTTATCCAGCAGCTGGTTATTGAGCCAGTTAATGAGAGGGAGAGAGACTGTCAGGAAGTCAGTCAGCTGAGTTCTGCCAGGCAGATCTGATCCAGGATAAAGATTCACACAAAGTTGTTCTTTGATGCACGGGATGTATGTATGACTGCGCTGAAGCAAAACAGTATTAACCTGTCAGATTCCAGCATGCAACTTGACAAAACATTCTGACATGCATACATACGTATATGGAGAGAGTGTCTGTGTGTGTGAGACCGAAAGAGAGCAAGAGAGCAGCACATATTGGTGATATTGCAGTGGTACCTGCAACCACCCAGCTCACACAAATCCCCCCCCCCACACACACACACACGCAGGTATTTGCAGCTCAGCAAAGAATGTCGTCATACTGGATCATCTCCCCGTTGTGCATGTACAGGGAGAAAACTAGTGATTAGTCAGCACACTGGTTTTGAGTGGCTGTTGCAGCTAGAAAAGCGCTATAAAAATGCAATTCATCCATCCATCCATGTCTACAGCACACTTTGCCATCTGGAACGACTGGGATTTCACTCCTACCCAAAACGACCATGGGTAGTCAAAATGACTGCTGGTTGTTAAACTCTATTCTGCCCAGTTGAGATATTAATGCATTACATATGTTAGTAAGTCTGTTAGGAAATGACGGACACCAAAATTAACATTTTAACAATTATAATACTATTTTTAAACAATTTAAACTTCAGAGAGACATGGTCGGACTTGAATAGCAAAATTGAAAAAGTGAAAATATTACCTGAAAAACAAAACGGAAAACACATCCTGCTAATCTAACAAACGTAACAAGGCCTATAAAACGTGAAATTTAAAAAAGGAACTGAAATTAACCATTGAAACAGTCTCAAACAATGACCGGAACTTAAAAACTACTAGAACGACCGTGGGTGGTCAAAATGACCGCCATGGTTTTTAAACTCTATATTCTGTCAAGATAAATACCCAATTGTAATATTAACATTTGAACAACTTTAATACTATTTTTCAAACAATTTAAAATGGCTGCTGTTCAACGCCTGTAAATACTGCAGCACCTCGGTGGTAGTCATGGTGCGTCTGTAATGGCGTCTGTAACCAGACATGTTGGCAATAATCAAAAATCAAGTTTAGACTATTTCTCTGCACTGGAGGATGCTAGTGTGTTTCGAGAACAGAGCAATGAACTTCACGAAGGAAATGATGCGACCAACACACGTCATAAATAATCACATGATGCGCACGACCACGCGCAAATTACACGCCGTCTTTTTGGCGGCTCATGGTCGTTTTAGGTAGATTTTGTGCAATTGATCAATTGCACATGACATACCTGTGGAGGCATGGAGATGTTTAGGAGAGATGGCAGTGGGGGTTTTAACTAGATTGTTTAACACAATCTTGGAAAGTGAGAGGATGCCTGAGGAGTGGAGAAGAAGCATACTGGTACCGATTTTCAAGAATAAGTGTGATGTACAGAGCTGTAGCAACTACAGAGGTATAAAGTTGATCAGCCACAGCATGAAGATATGGGAAAGAGTAATAGAAGCTAGGTTAAGAGGAGAGGTGACGATTAGCGAGCAGCAGTATGGTTCATGTCATGAAAGAGCACCACAGATGTGATGTTTGCTTTGAGAATGTTGATGGAGAGGTATAGAGAAGGTCAGAAGGAGTTACATTGTGTCTTTGTGGATTTAGAGAAAGCATACGACAGGGTGCCGAGAGAGGAGGTGTGGTATTGTATGAGGAAGTCAGGAGTTGCAGAGAAGTATGTAAGAGTGGTGCAGAATATGTCTGAGGGTAGTGTGACAGTGGTGAGGTGTGTGGTAGGAATTACAGATGGGTTCAAGGTGGAGGTGAGATTACATCAAGGATCGGCTCTGAGCCCTTTCTTGTTAGCAATGGTGATGGACAGGTTGATAGACGAGATCAAGCAGGAGTCTCTGTGGACCATGATGTTCATGGATGACATTGTAATCTGTCGTGAGAGTAGGGTGCAGGTTGAGGAGAGCCTGGAGAGGTGGAGGTATGCACTGGAGAGAAGGGGAATGAAAGTCAGTAGGAGCAAGACGGAATACCTATGCGTGAATGAGAGGGAGGACAGTGGAATGGTGATGATGCAAGGAGTAGAGGTGACGAAGGCATACGAGTTTAAATACTTGGGGTCAACTGTCCAAAGTAACGGGGAGTGCAGAAGAGAGGTGAAGAAGAGAGTGCAGGCAGGGTGGAGTGGGTGGAGAAGAGTGTCAGGAGTGATTTGTGACAGAAGGGTACCAGCAAGAGTTAAAGGGATGGTTTACAAGATGGTAGTGAGACCAGCTATGTTATATGGTCTGGAGACAGTGGCACTGACGAAAAGACAGGAGGTAGAGCTGGAGGTGGCCGAGTTGAAGATGCTAAGATTTTCACTGGGAGTGACGAAGGAGGACAGGATTAGGAACGAGTTTATTAGAGGGACAGCTCAGGTTGGACGGTTTGGAGATAAAGCAAGAGAGGCAAGATTGAGATGGTTTGGACATGTGTGGAGGAGAGATGCTGGGTATATTGGGAGAAGGCTGCTGAAGATGGAGCTGCCAGGGAAGAAGGGAAGAGGAAGATCAAAGAGGAGGTTTATGGATGTGGTGAGGGAGGACATGCAGGTGGCTGGTGTGACAAAGGAAGATGCAGAGGACAGGAAGAGATGGAAAGAGATGATCTGCTATGGCGCCCCCTAACAGGAGCAGCCGAAAGTAGTAGCAGTGGGAGATCTAAAACTCATTTTAATGCAACCACATGCAATTTTAGGAGCATTCAGGGAGCGGCAGGTCTGTATCTTTTTTTTTCCACAAAGTTATTAAACTTTTGAAAACCCAAAACAGTCAAAATGACACCGGTGGTTGTTCTAGTGTTTTAACATGATAACAAATACTAACTGCTTGCTCTTTCATTTACATTTGATTTCATTTACATTTTTATTGTAGGAACTTAGTTTAGCTCTAATCCAAAGCAGTTTTTGGTGACTTCAACAGTCAAATAAGATTCAGCTCTTGAGGTTAAAGGTTAAAGCCATTGTTACCAGATAATATCCCCGTGACCGAGAGCAGGACAAGCGGTTTGGATAGTGGATGGATGGATGGATTCCTGTGGCCTGGGTAAGACGCTAAACTGCAACCGCAGGCTGTAGAGGGGTGGCACCTTACCTCAGCAAGGGCCCTTTGGCTAAGGACGACGTCCTTACTGATAGATCTGGTGCTCCTGCATGCCTGTATGGTATTTCCCATGGTGCCCAGTCCAGTCAACACACTGGGATAGGAGAAGGGAACTCTGATTTCAAATCCACCTGCTGCCTTGTGGGTTGATGCCTCTTTAGGCAAAGGCTAGGAGAAGGTCACTCTGAATTCAAACCCCCGGGCACAGTCTACCCAGCTGTCAGTACCCGGTGAGGGTAAACCATGGCAGCTCCACTCAGTCAACTCGGCAGCAGTTCCGGCAAAAAGCAACAGGATTCTTCTAAAGCCGTCTCAGCTACGCTGTGCCACCGAACAACAAAAAATCTTGCCAAGGGGCGCTATAGAGCACCAAATAGTGTTGTCATCTAGGGTGCAGCCTCACATTTCAATATGGAGATAGTCAATCATTACTATCTTTGTATTAAATTGTGTTTTACTCCTTCCGGGTGAAGGCGTGTGTGTGTGTGGCCTGAGACAGTTCATGTAAAAGATAAATATGACATAAAGAACAAAAAATAACCAAGGGGAGGGGGCCGCCTTTTTTGGGGTCAATACTGTGGAGAAGTGATTCAGTAGAGAGAGGGGGGGGATGAGAAATGATGCTTTAAAGGGACTATGTGTAACACACACACACACACACACACACACACACACACACACACACACACACACACACACACACACACACACACACACACACACACACACACACCCTGTACCAAGGAATGTCAGTGTCAAACATCAGAATCTTTAAAAAAAAAAGAAAGAAAACCTCTGAAACTTCCTCTCTTTTCCTCCACTTCCTCCTCCTCTTCCGAATCGCCTTCCCCCTTTAGATTCAGCCTAGTCTCCTTGGCTATTTCTGGGCCAATTAAAGTGTTTCCTGTGCCCAGGTTTTTGGACAGGCAAAACGGATGGTCAGCCTTCGGCATAATCCCAGAGAGGAGAGAGTCAATAGGTTCACAGTTGTGCACAGACAGGGACAGAGAGAGACAGACACACAGACACACAGATGTCTGTTTGTAGCATGAATGTGTGTATGAGCGATATGGGAAGAAGCAGGGATAAATCTAACTGAAGATAGAAATGAGACTTAAAAAAAAACATGCATACAAGCTGAACTGTTGTCAACCCCTAAAACACGAAATAAAACACCAATGCAGATCATATGTTTTCTGTATTATGACTTATTATGACTTGAGGGGCGGCACGGTGGCCCAGTGGTTAGCGCTGTTGCCTCACAGCAAGGTGGTCCTGGGTTTGAACCCCAGGCCGTCCCCCCAATCCCTTTCTGTGTGGAGTTTGCATGTTCTCCCCGTGTCTGCGTGGGTTTCCTCCCACCATCAAAAAGACATGCATGTTAGGGTTAATACTCCTGCCTCTGCCCCTGAGCAAGGCAATGGAGAGAAGAACTGGAGTTGGTTCCCCGGGCGCTGCAGCTGCCCACTGCTCCTATACAATAGGATGAGTTACATGCAGAGGACACATTTCGTTGTAACCCGTATATGGGCAAATGAAAAGAAATAATTATTCTCGGACAGGGCTTGTATTTCTCTATTTTGTGTCCTTGCTTCATCGCCTGCTGTTGGACCACACAAGCTGGTCATTCACACCGGCTTTCACACTGAACTAATATGCTGGATTGCCTTTGGTGTAAAACGGTCCGTGGCTCAAAATCCTAGGAAGTAAGTGCTGGGTGCAGCACAGTAATCTTCCTAAGCATTGGCACAGCACATTCCTGGATTTGGGTTGTTATGAATGGACCTTACACTTCCAACATTCACACATGCACCATGGAACATTTGACACAATACAGTTTTTCCCTAATGAAAATTCCCATCAGCTTTCCCACCCTGCCAAAGTAGTCCCTCTATACAGATAGACGGATGTTAGATAATAAGACAAGGTGTGAGCTGCCGTAACGCCCTACATTTGCTGGGCGTATCTTAAAGGGGGCTTTCCAAGGTAAAGGTGGAATTGACTTGTTGGTCTGAAAGGCATTTTATCAACAATCCCAGGATTTGAAATCAAATCAGAGGGTTTCGGTGTGAAATATGCTTAAAATGGATCAAACGGACCACTGTTCCATCTGGGATTATTTCAAGTTTGACTCCATTTTAGATGAGAGCAACTGTAGTGGGATGTGTCAGTGTGATATATATATACATATATATATATGAGAGAGAGAGAGAGAGAGAGAGAGAGAGAGAGAGAGAGAGAGAGAGAGAGAGAGAGAGAGAGAGAGAGAGAGAGAGAGAGAGAGAGAGAGAGCAAAGCATGGCAACAAAAAGCAGCTTTACTTTGAAAGATGAGCACAGCTCGTGACACGGAGTATGGAGGTCTACTTTCCCTGGCTGTCACTAGTTTGTGGTGCGTGGGATAAATCAGAACTCGAGTTTGTTTGATTTAGTCTGTCATTGCTTGAATTGAACGTGCAACCTGGAGAAGGTGGCTCAAAAATGTTCCCACCCAGAACTCACCATGTAGGGCTGAGATGCTCAGGATCCTTGCCAACAGACACATAAGTTACTAAAAGACAGAAGAAGAAAGCCACTTTTTGTCACTGTAGATCTACATTGAGTGTGTTCTCTGCATTTAACCCACCCTGTTGTATAGGAGCAGTGGGCAGCTGCAGCGCCCGGGGAACCAACTCCGGTTCTTCTTTCCATTGCCTTGCTCAGGGGCACTGACAGGAGCATTAACCCTAACAGATAGCTCAACCCCCTAGTGGAAAACAGGGGGCGGTCTGCAGAGTGCCGGGAATCATTTTTTCCATTTAATAAACACTTCTATTGTTGTTTTAGATGCGATGCACCTTATGATCCTGGCTTCACTCACATAATGACAGTAAGTCTCATGTTCAGCTGTACCATTTGTATAGATTAGGAGGTGGGGGTACGACCCCTCCAAAAATGTTTGTGAGCGAGTGCATCTAAAAATACATGCTGTTGTAAGATTTTATGTATTTTAGAATTAACATTATAATCCTCGTTGGTAATATAAAAAATTGACAAAACATTTTTCTACAAAAGCCACTATTCTCTCTCAGTCTCAGCCTCGTATTCCATCACTTAGTATGGCCCACATGGTTTCTTTCGAGGTAGGATTTCACAGAAACACCATCAACAGAAATGCGAGTAAGACTCTATCGCAGCGGTGGGCAATCTTATCCAGAAAGGGCTGGTGTGGGTGAAGGTTTTTATTCCAACCAAGCAGTTACACACCTGATCCCAGTAATCAACCAGCACAGTCTTTGCTGCAGAACTTGATTAGGAGACACAGGGGTGTAACTGCTTGGTTGGAACAAAAACCTTCACCCACACCGGCCCTTTCCGGATAAGATTTCCCACCCCTGCTCCAACGCCTTTAACATGTTCGGACAAATCAATCTTTTGATCCAAGTTTTGAAGCGTTTTGGATGCATCGGCTCTTTTCTGTTTTGGTTAGTTAAAAACACGATTCATACAAACTGACTTTAGCTCTGTTAAACCGGTGCAAAAGCATCTTTTTTTACCATGTTAAGCATCCCATCAGGATATGACGTAAATAATATGTAACGTTAGCTATTCAGTTAAAATGTGCAGTCAATACTAGACCTACTTCCAATTACAAACTTAAGATAATAATCCTGTATCACTGTTCACAACAAAGTCACACAACCACTTATACAGGGTTGCCAATTTTTGGTACCTGGCTGGAGTGAGATTTTGATGCCATGGGCTTAATCAAGCATACATGCATGTGCACTCAATCACGTGCACATATTTGGACTCAATTCACCATCAGGGTGTAAAAAAAGTGTGCAGTTTACACACGTGGCAGGATCGGGGAGCTTAGGTCTAAGATTCAAGGCCTGACTACGCCACCCCGGGACTTCCACCCAGGAAAACACTCACATTGTGAGTAACAAACATGATATCGTTAGTTTATCACAAACACCCTGGGTTTGTTAATTGATGCAAACATTTTGGACGCTGAGAGGGAAGAAACAAAAAGTAAAGAAGCAAGGCACCGGAGGAAGAATTAGAAACCAGCTGAGGAGGCGGGGAAGCCATCACCCTCTCCCGGTAATCCCTTTATCAAACATGAGATCCCTTAACAACAAGCTGGATGAGGTAATACTTCGCGTCAAACACAAGGGGGATTTTAGATGCAGTAATCTTATATGCTTTACCAAGATATGGTTAAACTAGGACTGTAACTTGGATGTTGATGGAAATACTACAACCAGAGCAGACAGAGATAAGGCAAAAATCACAGAAAACCATTGGCAGTGGGCTTTGCATTTTGGCTGACGAAAAGTGGGCAACACATTTCACTGTCTTTGAACAGACACGCACAAGAGACTATGAGGTCCTGTTGGTATCATTTACACCCTTTTATTTACCCCATGAATTTGGGCAGCTTGCCATTATTTTGATGCATGTCCCAGGCCCAATAATAAGGGAGAAGCTGGGCACATATCAGACAGTTTGAACACAGCATGTTCAGACGATCAGCTGATCAACCGTTGTTTATTGTGGGGGATTTTAACACACTCTCATGAGCAGTACATCTCCCAACTTTACAGCAATATGCTGACAGTCCAATTTATTTTTATCTTTGTACAGGTTACAACGAAATGTGTTCCCTGCGTTTAACCCATCTTATTGTATGGGAGCAGTGAGCAGCTGCAGCACCCGGGGACCAACTCCAGTTCTACTTTCCATTGCCTTGGTCAGGGGCACAAACAGGAGTATTAACCTAACATGCATATGTTTTTGATGGTGGGAGGAAACCGGAGCACCCGGAGAGAACATGCAAACACCACACAGAAAAGACCTGGGACGGCCTGGGGTCTGAACCCAGGACCTTCTTTTTTTCCCCCAATATGTAAAAGTTATATTGAAAGGAAAAACAAGTAAACTAAAAAATAAATAAATGAAAAATAGCTGTTGGCTTCATCAGAACGTGACCTCCAGCACGCACTGGGTTGGTTTGCAGTTGAGTGTGAAATGGCTGGGATGAGAGTCAGCACCTCCAATCTGAAGCCATGGTTCTCTACCAGAAAATGGTGGATTGCTCCCTCCGGGTTGGGGATAAGTTATTGCCTCAAGTGAAGGAGTTCAAGTATCTCGGGTTCTTGTTCACAAGTGAGGGTAGGATGGAGCAGGAGATTGACAGGCGGATTGGTGCAGCATCAGCAGTATTGCGGATGTTGTACCACACTGTTGTGGTGAAGAGGGAGCTGAGCCAGAAGGCAAAGCTCTCAATTTACCAGTCAGTCTTCATTCCAACCCTCACCACCTACGGTCATAAGCTTTGGGTAGTGACTGAAAGGGTGAGATTGTGGATACAAGCAGCTGAAATGAGTTTCCTCTGTAGGGTGTCTGGGCTCAGCCTTAGAGATAGGGTGAGGAGCTCAGACATCCGGCGTGAGCTTGGAGTAGAGCCGCTGATCCTCTGCATCGAAAGGAGCCAGTTGAGGTGGTTTGGGCATCTGATTAGGATGCCCCCTGGGTGCCTTCCTTTGGAGGTTTTCCGGGCACGTCCAACTGGGAGGAGACCCCGGGGTAGACTCAGAGCTTGCTGGAAAAACTACATGTCCAGTCTGGCTTGGGAACGTCTTGGGATCCCCCAGGAGGAGCAGGAGGGTGTTGCTATGGAGAGGGACATCTGGCATGCCCTACTTAGCTTGCTGCCATTACGACCCGACCCAGGAGAAGCTGCTGATGATGAGATTAAAAATGGCCACGTCAATAAGTATAAATACACTTCACAAGAACACAACAGGAAGCAAGTCAAGAACACAAAACAGGTAGAGCAATCAGCCACCGCCCTCCAGAGACAGACAAGTGGGTCAAAGTCCCCACAGGAAGGAGTGCAAAGGCCTCCAAAGTCTCCAGAATTTGTCCGATTCATGGTTGAGATCATGAGTCAGTTTCCCCAGAGGGAGAAGAGCTGATATCACAGATATCGCCCTATTGATAACTGTAGGAATCTGCGGTGCGGCGGAACCTGCGCTGTTTTTTTCTCTCCAATATGAATGTTATATTGAATAGAAAAACAAGTAAAATAAAAATAAATAAAGACTAGAACCCAGAACCTTCTTGCTGTGAGGCAACAGTGCTAACCACTGGGCCACCATGCTGTCACACATTCTTGACTTATGTTATGGCAATATTGAGGATGCATATCAAGCAGTATGCAGACCTCCCATTACTAAATCAGACCATAACATTAACCACTTACTGCCAAAGTAAAGACAACATGTGAAGATGGAAAACCCCATCATAAAGACAATCAAAGTCTGGGGCAGAGAAAGTCAGGATAAGCTCAGGAGCTGTTTTGAAAATACAAACTGGGACATGTTCTTTGACTCATGCAGTGACCCCCATGAACTGACAGACAGTATCACTTTGTATATACAGTTCTGTGAGGAATCTGTAATCAGAACCAAGGAAGTCAACGTATTTCTTAATAACAAGCCCTGGTTGTCAAAAGACTTGAAAAGCTGCCTTAATGACAAAAAGGTGGCATTCCTCTTGGGTGACACTGAAGGTGACAAAGA
This sequence comes from Lampris incognitus, assembly GCF_029633865.1. Lineage (NCBI taxonomy): Eukaryota > Metazoa > Chordata > Actinopteri > Lampriformes > Lampridae > Lampris > Lampris incognitus. The sequence continues at coordinate 109,311,404 of NC_079211.1, forward strand.
CAAAAGAAAGGGGCTCAGGACCAAGATACAAAGAGCCAAAATTGATTTTAAGGAGAAGGTAGAGGATCAGTTTTGTACAAACATGTGAGGGGCTTAACAGGGTTTCTTCCTATTTTTTTCTCCCTGTTAAAGGGTTGTTATTTTTTAGGAAGTTTAGTGACCCCTGAAAAACAGGGAACAAGCTGAAAGAAGTTCCTTATCTGATGTGAAGGTCTAAGGACAGGATGTTGTGTTGCTGTAAAGCCCTCTGAGGCAAATTTGTAATTAGTGATATTGGGCTATACAAATAAAATTGACTCGACTTGCATTGCCTTAACTTGCGAGGTGGGGCCTCCATGAATCGGATTTGTTTTTTCAGCACATCCCGCAGATGCTCAATCAGATTGACATCTGGGGAATTTGGATGCCAAGGCAACACAAACTCTTGATGTTCCTCAAACCATTTCTGAACAATTTTTGCAGTGTGGCAGGGTGCATCATCCTGCTTAAAGAGGCCACTGCCATGAAGGGGTGTACTCAGTCTGCAACAATGTTTAGGTAGGTGGTACATGTCAAAGTAACATCCACATGAGAGCCAGGACCCAAGGTTTTTCCAGCAGGACATTGCCCAGAGGCTCACACTGCCTCTGACAGCTAGCCCTCGGCCCATAGTGCATCTTGGTTCCTCAAGTAAAAGGCGCACACACACCCGGCCATCCACATGATGTAAAAGAAAATGCAATTCATCAGACGAGGCCACCTTCTTCCGTTGCTCCACGGTCCAGTTCTGACACTCACATGCCCATGGTAGGAGCTTTCGGCAGTGAACAGGGGTCACCATGGGCACTCCGACCAGTCTGTGGCTACGCAGCTCCATACACAGCAAACTGTGATGCACTGTGTGTTCTGATACCTGTCTATCATAGCTAGCATCAACTTTTCAGCAATTTGAGTTACAGTAGCTCTTCTGTGAGACTGGACCAGTCGGGCTAGCCTTGCCCCCCCCCCATGCGCATCAATTAGCCTTCGGCGCCAATTACTCTTTCACCGGTTCAGTGTTTGTCCTTCCTTGGACTGCTTTTGGTGGGTACTGACCACTGCGGAACTTTTCGGATAAATCCTAGGAAAAAAATATTGGCATACCACGAACACCCTACAAGACCTGCCATTTCGGAGTTGCTCTAACCCAGTCGTCTAGCCATCACAATTTGGCCCTTATCAAAGTCGCTCAGATCCTTAAACTTGCCCATTTTTCCTGCTTCCAACACATCAACTTCAAGAACAGACTGTTCACTTGCTGCCTAATATAAGCCACCCCCTTGACAAGTGCCACTGTAATGAGATAATCAAGTTATTCACCTACTTGTCTGGGGTTTTAATGGTTTGGCTAATCGATGTGCAGACACTAGGTCTTCAAAGGGCTGAGAATGACATTACATTATGTAAAATCAAACCAGTCACACAAGCGGAGTGAAGAAGTTCAATTTCAGTGGTGAGCTACAGACCTACAAGTTCTGCGTGCTGTGTGAGACGGCACATCAGCGTCATGCCGTCATTGTTGTCATTAGGTCTAACTCGGTGGCTGCCTCTTAAATTTAAATATAGCACCCTCAGTTGCTGGTTTTTTTCTTTTCTTATCATTTTAATGATGTCTCCAAGTCTGCCTATGAAACGTAAGACTGTCGAGATATAGGGTTGAGAGAAACATTATTGGCTCCACACAGAGGGAGTGACTGACTGAACAGCTGCTTTATCTTTTTCTTTCTTCTTTGTAGGCTACTGGGGAATGCTGGCAGTTACTGATGGGTTCCTTTTTTTCGGGGGGTGGGGTGGACGCAATGTTTGTGATTTTTCAGTCTCGTGTGTGTCAAATCAATCAAAACTATAAATCCAAAGTATAATACAAATATCTTTGTTACACTTATAATTCTAAGGGCTTCTGTTATTTTGTCGTGCAATAAAGTACTTCAAACCATGTGTATCGGCGTATTGTGGATTCCCAAAAGGACTCAAGGTTGCATTAATGTAGGACTTGCAGCAGGGGGCATCCCTTATTTCTTCATGCAGAATGTGGCAACCCAGGTGTCTGGGTAGTGTAGTGGTCTATTCCGTTGCCTACCAACACGGGGATCACCGGTTCAAATCCCCATGTTACCTCCGGCTTGGTCGGGCGTCCCTACAGACACAATTGGCCATGTCTGCGGGTGGGAAGCCGGATGTGGGTATGTGTCCCGGTCACTGCACTAGTGCCTCCTCTGGTCGGTCGGGGCACCTATTCAGGGGGAGGGGGAATAGCGTGATCCTCCCACGTGCTACGTCCCCCTGGTGAAACTCCTCACTGTCAGGTGAAAAGAAGCGGCTGGTGAATCATGTATTGGAGGAAGCATGTGGTAGTGTGCAGCCCTCCCTGGATCAGCAGAGGGGGTGGAGCAGCGACCGGGACGGCTTGGAAGAGTGTGGTAATTGGCCAAGTACAATTGGGGAGAAAAAGTGGCAACCCTACACACGCCAGAAGCATGAGAGTTGCAAAGCTGCTGTTTAGCATTATTTTGTGTGTGTGTGTGTGTGTGTGTGTGTGTGTGTGTGTGACAACAGGCAGCAAGTGCACTGAAAAGTTCTCAAAACTTACAACTCTTAATAACCGAACACATCACTTTGAAAAGAGTCGTTGCTTGCATCTTTGACAGCGTGGCCTGCCGTGTTTATCAGCTTCTTCAGGGAGTCTGTTGCTGGTTTGGTGGGGACAACGGCAAGATCTGTGTAAGACCAGTCCTGAAGAGACACCAGCGATCTCATTTGCCAGTGATCTGATTCACTTTTAACAGTAAACCATATCAAACTTATTAGCAGCAGCAATATCAGTGTTTCATGAAGATATCCCTCCTCCTCCTCCCCGGGGAGGCTGATTAAGACGGGGAAACACTCCCAGGTGAAGGTTCTTCGGGGCTCTTTAATATCGCGGATTGAGACGCTATCGATCGGCGGTACCGTGTGGAGCACCAAGGTGAGCATCTTCCCACAGTGAGACGGTGATGAGTTATATAAAGCAGATTAATACAGCAGCCATATTGGGACTCCACCTAATGATTTCACCCCGTTTCACAAGACCCTGAGCGCTAAACCCCACATTTCTGTTAGCACTTGTGTTTGTGGGAGAGGTGTGTGTGTGTGTGGGGGGGGGGCGAGAGAGAGGGAGCGAGAGAGAGAGTTAGAGAGAGAGCGAGGGAGAGAGCAAGAGAGAGGGGGTGAGAGAGACAGTGAGAGAAAGCAAGAGAGAAAGACGGGGAGAGAGCGAGAATTTTTTTTTAATTTTTAAAACTCTATTTTACATTAAAAAAAATCAACAAAGACCTCCATTTCACAACATCGACACGAGCAACTCCTTCACATTAAGCCGTCTAAAACATTTTTTTTTTATAACAGTGGTCCAAGTCACCCTGAGAGCGAGGGCAAGAAAGGGAGAGAGAGAGAGAGAGAGAGAGAGAGAGAGAGAGAGAGAGAGAGAGAGAGAGAGAGAGAGCAATGGAGGGAGGGAGGGAGGGAGGGAGAGAGAAAGTGTGAGAGAGAGAGAGAGCGAGCGAGTGCTAGCAGATGCCAGTGGGTGTGTATCACTAAGTGCACACACCACAGAAGGGATTGTGTGTGTGCGTGTGTGTGTGTGTTTAAGAGGTTATCAAAGAAGGGGTCTCCTTGTGTCCGTTGTGGGTTCCATTGTTTTTAAATGAGAGGTTTTGATAAAATAAAAAGTAACACTTTAGTATGGGGAACATAAAAAAACTTAATTACTAGTGAATTAGTAATGATCAAGATGTCACTTTAGTATGGGGAACATATTCTAAGTAACAAAAACTTAATTTACAGTAATTTAACACTATTAACACTTGTAGTTTTGTGTTTTGTTATGTAAGAACAGACCATATTCATTAAGTGTTAGTAAGGGAGAATAACTCTTCTTGTGGTACTACCACCTTATAAAGTCCACACTAAGCAAAGCATATTGAGATGGTACTACTAATAAGCAATAATTCTGAGGTTGTAGAGGGAAAACTCATAGTTAATGGCTTACTGGTTGTATAATAAGGCCATGCAGAATAAGGCATTAATGAGTATGTAATAATGACCAATTAAGAGCCAATATGTTGCTAATTTGCATGCTAATAAGCACCTAATTAATGGCGACTACGTTCCCCATACTAAAGTGTTACTGTAGAAGGTAAATCTACTGTTTTCCTTTACTTTACTATACCAGCTAGTCCTTCGGTTTATCAGACAGACTGATTATATGACACATTTTGATTTGTCGCTGAGAAACTGGGAGCTGTTATAGAAGAGTCCCTGCTTGATCCTACATCTGTCCCGTCTCCATACTGCTTTCACTCCTTCCTTTAATGTTACACATCAGAACACTAGAAGAAGAAAGCCACTTTACTTTTGTCATTGTACAGTTGTTTGCTTACAGTGAATGTGTCTTCTGCATGCAACCCATCCTATTGTAAGGGAGCAGTGGGCGGCTGCAGCACCTGGGGACCAACTCCAGTTCTTCGGTCCTTTGCCTTGCTCAGGAGCACAGGCAGAAGTATTAACCCTAACATGCATGTCTTTTTGATGGTGGGAGGAAACCGGAGCACCCAGAGAAACCCCACAGAGACAGGAAGAACATGCAAACTCCACACAGAAAGGACCTGGGACGGCCTGGGGTTCAAACCCAGGACCGTCTTGCTGTGAGGCAACAGTGCTAACCACTGGGCCACCCTTACAGCACCAATATCTAGTGTCCCTCAAAACAACTATCTACCAAAACATCGTGATGGATTCTTCTACTTCAGAGAACTTGCTAGCTTAATAAGAAGCCCATTCAATCAAGTTAATTGTATATGAAAACATTCTTAGCCAGTAAGATCGGTTCTGTATTTGATTGATACAAATTCCGACTAGTTTGAATAATGCTAGCTGGTGATGGAGCCAAACAGCAACTCTGTCAGCATGCAGTGGGAAATGGGATTTTGATAATTACTGCCTGATTTTCTAGTTTCCACTTCCATTTCCTCGTTTGGCAGCCACTTTTATCCAAAGGGACTTACAAGAAAGTCAGCAATTACCAACAGCCATCATACTCCCTTATATAATAATCATATCATAGAAATACTCTAGTACAGCACTAGTAGTAGATTTGCTACACAGTAATGATATCACAGCCGAGGGTGCATGTGATGTCATGTGAATGTGTATATGTTTCACAGTTTCAGCAGTTTGCATATCAGTGTATGAGCGTTCATGCTTTCCATCACAAGACATCTTACCAGGGACGAGCGCAGCTATGCAGACTTAAGGTGCACCTGAATGCATTTAAAACTGCAGCCTTTTTCCTTTATTTGAAAAGACAAGAGAATAAGGAGTCGTAGTAGGATTCTCAGACACCCTCAGGTCATCAGCATATACAGTGCATCCGGAAAGTATTCACAACCCTTCACTTTCCCCACATGTTGTTATGTTACAGCCTTATTCTAAAATGGGTTAAATTCCTTTTTTTCCCTCATCAATCTACACACAATACCCCGTAATGACAAAGTGAAAAAAGTTTTGTAGAAATTTTTGCAAATTCATTAAAAATAAAAAACTGAAATATTGCATGTACATAAGTATTCACACCCTTTACTCAGCACTTGATTGAGGCACCCTTGGCAGCCATTACAGCCTCAAGTCTTCTTGGGTATGAAGCTTCAAGCTTGGCACACCTATATTTGGGGTATTTCTCCCATTCTTCTCTGCAGATCCTCTCGAGCTCTGTAAGGTTAGATGGGGAGCGTCGCTGCACAGCTATTTTCAGGTCTTTCCAGAGATGTTCAATGGGGTTCAAGTCTGGGTTCTGGCTGGGCACTCAAGGACATTCACAGACTTGTCTCGAAGCCACTCCTTCGTTGTCTTGGCTGTGTGCTTAGGGTCGTTGCCGTGTTGAAAGGTAAACCTTCGACCCAGTCTGAGGTCCTGAGCGCTCTGGAGCAGGTTTTCATCAAGGATCTCTCTGTACTTTGCTCCATTCATCTTTCCCTCGATCCTGACTAGTCTCCCAGTTCCTGCCGCTGAAAAACATCCCCACAGCATGATGCTGCCACCACCATGCTTCACTGTAGGGATGGTATTAGCAAGGTGATGAGAGGTGCCTGGTTTCCTCCAGACGTGACGTTTGGCATTCAGGCCAAAGAGTTCAATCTTGGTTTCATCAGACCAGAGAATCTTGTTTCTCATGGCCAGAGTCCTTTAGGTGCTTTCTGGCAAACTCCAAGCGGTCTGTCATGTGCCTTTTACTGAGCAGAGGCTTCCGTCTGGCCACTCTACCATAAAGGCCTGTTTGGTGGAGTGCTGCAAAGATGGTTGTCTTCCTGGAAGGTTCTCCCATCTCCACAGAGGAATGCTGGAGCTCTGTCAGAGTGACCATTGGGTTCTTGGTCACCTCCCTGATCAAGGCCCTTCTCCCCCGATTGCTCAGTTTGGCTGGGCGACCAGCTCTAGGAAGAGTCCTGGTGGATTCAAACTTCTTCCATTTACGAATGATGGAGACCACTGTGCTCTTCAGGACCTTCAAATATGTAGACATTTTTTTGTACCCTTCCCCAGATCTGTGCCTCGATAAAATCCTGTCTCGGAGGTCCACAGACAATTCCTTTGACCTCATGGCTTGGTTTCTGCTCTGACATGCACTGTCAAAAGTGGGACCTTATATAGACAGGTGTGTGCCTTTCCAAATCATGTCCAATCAATTGAATTTACTACAGGTGGACTCCAATCAAGATGTAGAAACATCTCAAGGATGTTCAGTGGAAACAGGATGAACCTGAGCTCAATTTTGAGTGTCATAGCAAAGGGTGTGAATACTTATGTACATGCAATATTTCAGTTTTTTATTTTTAATAAATTTCTACAAAACCTTTTTCACTTTGTCATTATGGGGTATTGTGTGTAGACGGATGAGAAAAAAAGGAATTTAATCCATTTTGGAATAAGGCTGTAACATAACAAAATGTGGGGAAAGTGAAGGGGTGTGAATACTTTCCGGATGCACTGTACATCGTACAACAGCGGCGCTATAAATAATACCGCATATAATTATTTAAATGGCTTCCCTCTTCGCTGTGTGTCAGTGCCATCATTGGACCATTAACAAGAAACTCTTGTGCCCCCCCAACTACCGTTGTTTGAACTTTCCTTTTCTGAAAATTATCCTTCGCAATTTACTGGAAAACCTCAAGACATGAATGAAGTACACAAACAATGAAAATACAATGTACTGTATGTCGTGTGGACTCTATGTCATGTGGGAATCTGATCTTTCCTTCTGCCAAGGTTGCTCCTGTGTTTCCGAGCTGGAAGAAATTATGATGCTTCTTTCATTCCTTATCATGGGTGCCACGAAAACACTCGAGTCAAGCATTTGTTTACAGGGGCCTGCCAACACGAGGATCCCGATTCGAATCCCTGTGTTATCTGCGGCTTGATCGGACATCCCTACAGAAACAATTGGCCCCATCTGCATGGGGGAAGCCGGATGTGGGTATGTGTCGTGGTTGCTGCACTAGCACCTCCTCTGGTCGGTCGGGGCGCCTGTTCGGGGGGGACTAGTGTGATCCTCCCATGTGTTACGTCCCCCTGGCAAAACTCCTCACTGTCAGGTGAGGAGAAGCGGCTGGCGACTCTACATGTATCGGAGGAGGTATGTGGTAGTCTGCAGCCCTCCCCGGATCGGCAGAGGGGGTGGGGCAGTGACCCGGAAGAGTGGGGTAACTGGCCAAGTACAATGGTTGATGCTAGATCCGACGGGGTGTAGGCACGGAAGTAGCCGTGATTGGCTGTTGCGTCGGCAAATAGACAGAGCGGAACCTCGAAGCGCACTGACTTGAAACAAACGATGTGCACTGAAACATTTAGCTAGCTAGCTTACAACTGACCTTAACATTACCAGATTGTACTGTAATTATAGCCAATGTTAACGCTTGCTAACAATGGAAATTCAAAGAGTTTAAACCCTAACCAACCACCAATCACATCTACTTCCCTGCCTACACCCGGTTGGATCTAGCATCAACCAAGTACAATGGGGGAGAAAATAAATAAATAAATAAATAAATCATTTGTTCACATGAACCTTGCTTAGTCTATTTCAGCATGTGTGTGCATCCTTGGGGGTTGTGCTGCCTTTTAGGTGGTAGTTTAAGGAAATAAACCCGTCAGCATGGGTGCAAAGAGTTGTTTGAGAAAGCTGTGCTTTATAATGGTTAGCGATTATAAAATGAATAAATAAATAAAAACTTCAAACATTTATCCCCATCTCCCCTCCATTAACCCCCCATAAAATGGTGGTCCCATCATTCATAGTATGTTCATTCCGCATCTGGATTGCATCCATATTGCAGACAGTTGCTTTCCTGATAGTATAAAGCAGCTTAATTGAGAAGGATGGATCCATTTTGGAAGTGACCCCGACTTCAATTCTTAAACTATCATTCCAAAACTGTCATGTTTGCCTTTGTTAGCTGGCATTTTTCAGATTTTTTCCAGCAAGCACGGTGAGATAAGAGGAGAACACATCTGTTGATGACTCTGCCACTTCTTCCTGTCTCGCGAACGCACAATACAGGAACACACACACACACACACACACACACACACACACACACACACACACACACACACACACACACACACACACACTCTCTATTTAAAGGTTTCAGGTAATCCCTGATACCCTGGTTAGATTTTTGTTCTCTTACAGGGTCTTAGAAATGCACACACATACTAGCAGCCATACACTAGCCATACACAACTCAACAAGCTTAGGGGTATCATAAGCGCAACACAAAAGAGGTTTTGGTGCATGAGGTGCATACGCTCACATGCAGCAGTACAGCTCTCCAGTAGCTTAAAGTCCTTCACTCAGCTATTTGTCTCTCAGAGATCACAGATCACCTTATCAGTGTTATCCAGGCAGGATTACACACACACACACACACACACACACACACACACACAGCACCCTTACCGGTGTGTGTGTGTGTAGTATGTGCGTTTGCACACGTCTGCATAATTGAGCATGTTTTTGCTCACGTGCATTTCCACGCTTGCATGGACGCTTACGCACCCTTTTCTTTCAGAGGAACATGTGCTATAGGTTATGTGGGAGGGAAGGAGAGAGGGGGAGAGAGAGGGGGCGAGAGATGTAAAGACTTGCATCTTCTCATTGTGTTGCTTCTTCAACGCTTCATGTTTAAATCATCCCTGCTCAACATGCCTCCGGGCTTAAAGACGGAGCCTGGTCGTCTCGGTGCGCTCCTACTTCTCCTCATACACTCCACTGGGAAGATGAGTGAAGGCCCTCATGGACCCGTATCTCGGCCGAATCGGCACAACTGGCTACTTAAAGATTTGTCTTTGGGATTAAAGTCAGATTCATGGGTTAATCTAACAATATAAGGTAGCTATGGCGGTTAAGTAATGGTTCTGATTTTATACATAAGGTTTATTATGCTTTTCATACATTTTAATTTATATGGCGTTTCATCTTGACTGCCGTTGGTTGTTACTCACAGATAGGACATTTCATTAATATTCATAGACAGATTTACACAACCTTAACCCCTTACCTTAAATAGGGAGGCTATTTGCGTTGACATGCGTTCTGGTCAGGGTAATTTTCTCGTCTGTTTATGGTGAGATAGTGCAGTATTTTCAGAGAAGGCCATGCTTTTCCCACGCAATACGCTGTACACTATGGCTTGTATAGCTGTGGTGTCACTATATTGTTTTGTCGCCGTCTTTCTTGCTTGTTTTTTGGTTGGTTGGTTTTAGTTTGAGATCTAAAACAATTTTGCAATGGTGCAGTTGTGAAGCAGGTGGGAAATGACCGCCAGCCATCCAGTCATAAAGGATCTGTTTGAATTAGTCATACCAGCACGTGTATCGGCATCAACACACCGTTATTAATGTTATTAGCTGCAGCTGTGTTTAACCTGGCATGGTGGCGCAGTGGTTAGCGCAGTCGCCTCACAGCAAGAAGGTCCTGGGTTCGAGCCCCGGGGTAGTCCAACCTTGGGGGTCTTCCTCTGTGTGGAGTTTGCATGTTCTCTCCGTGTGTTTCCTGTGAGTGCTCCGGTTTCCTCCCACAGTCCAAAGACATGTAGGTCAGGTGTATCGTCCACCCCTCCATTATCCAAACCGCTTATCCTGCTCTCAGGGTCGTGGGGATGCTGGAGCCTATCCCAGTAGTCATTGGGTGGCAGACACCTTGGACACGCCACCAGGCAATCACACAGAGCCCCCCCCCACACACACACACACACACACACCCACCTCGGGGCAATTTTAGCACGGCCTATTCACCTGACCTACATGTCTTTGGACTGGTAGGAAACTGGAGCAACCAAAGGAAACCCATGCAGACATGGGAAGAACATGCAAACTCCACACAGAGGATGACCTGGGACGACCCCCTAGAATGGACTACCCCAGGGTTCGAACTCAGAACCTTCTTGCTGTGAGGCAACTGCGCTAACCACTGCGTCCCTAGGTGTGTGTGTGTGGCCCTGTGATGACCCGACAGCCTGTCCAGGGTGTGTCCCCGCCTGCCGCCCAGGGACTGCTGGAATAGTCTCCAGCATCCCCGTAACCCTGAGAGCAGGATAAGCAGTTGGATAATGGACGGAACGGATGTGCTTATCCTGCTGTGTTTACGCCACAGAGTACCAGGAGCAGCCTGCCATGTTTTTAACCTGTAGATGTCAGCAAACTCACTAAAATGGTCTTAGATTTAGACACTCTTTAAGCCTGACAACAAGGTTTCGAAGTCCCATGTTGAAAGGGTGGTTGTTTTAGAGGAAGGGTAAAAGTGTCTGATGAATTTTGGCCATCTGTTGTTAGTGGACAAAAGAACATTTAGCTGCCACGACACTGTAGAAAACAGAGAAATTATGGCTTCTTTGTATCTCTCATTCTCCAACCTCATGCGTCCTCTTTCGGCATCAATCGAGGAAAAAAAAGTATCATGAAAACAATGATTTTGACCTACCCGTTTTAGGTAGGTCAGAATCTCCTTAGACTCCTAAGACTCCTTAGCTGCCTTCAGTTGCTGATGCAGAGAAAATTTCCCCGGACGAACACACCGAGTTCGGCTGCAATATCAAGAAGTGCTGAAACGGGAATAACTTGGTCATTAGGTCTTGCTAAAATCAATCAGACTCACAAAGTTACAAGTTATAAATGCATCACATGCACGTGGTCACAATAATCTCAAACTGGATGACCTTTTCATCCTCCGGTAGAGTTCTGTATGATTGGCTTTTTTCCTCTTTTATAGAACATTTCACAGGTAGCGTTACAACACAATCTGATGAGCAGCTGAAGAGACACAAAAATGTGAAGCTACAAAAGACAGAGGGGGTGGAGAATGAGAGGCAGATAATTAAAGAGGAGAAAGGCGAAGAGACTAAAGGAAGATCAGCAGGAGGCAGAGGAAAAATGTTGAGGATAAAGATGAGACTGAGGGTGCAGCGATCAACACAAAGGGTGAGGACCTGAAGGGTCTTTGCTACATATACATTCTCATAAAAACCACAGGAGCGCACACAAATATGAATTTGCACGCCTGGCCAGGTAACTTTTTTTTTTTTTGCTGCATCTGCATTCTTCACACTGGTCCGAGCAGAAGCGAGGCCGTGAAACATCATGTTTCCCATTGGCACTGCCGCCATTTCAATTTCATGCAAATGAGCACATTCCACTCAACTCAGTATGGCACCAAATGTGTACGCAAGCCCCTAGATGCAAATGTGCACATGCAACTCACACACACACACACACACACACACACACACACACACACACACACACACACACACAAGCATAACCGGGCATACACACACACACAAAAGCATAACCGGGCATGGATACACACACACACACACACACACACACACACACACACACACACACACACACACACACAGAGTTGAGGTTTTCCTGGTTAATATTCTCATTTATCCTCTCTACACTTCAGATACAGCAACTGCAGGAACCCCAAACCCCAAAAGAGGAAGTTCAGAAAAAAAATTGAACTTGACGTAGGTCAGCGATTTGATAACAACTGTCAGGGGCAACTCTGAGTTCTGTCTGGACTAAAACAGAAGAGAACAACGTATGTCAGAACAAACCTGGGACAGGACAGGACCAAGCAGACGAACAGAACAGCACAGAATAAGAATGTGAGCAGAGCTTGAAGTAGACCCCATAAAAAGGTGTAGACTAATCCTGATAGGCCAGAAGACAACATACTAAACTACACTGGAAAGATGACAATCAAATAGAGTACCACAACATGTAAACATGCATACAAAGAATTGTTTTGTGATTTAGGACCACACAAATACATTTAACTTGACCAGAATAGGTAAGATGAGAGATAAAATCTACTACTACCACTTGGCTGCTCCCGTTAGGGGGCGCCACAGTGGATCATCTCTTTCCATCTCTTCCTGCCCTCTGCATCTACCTCTGTCACACCAGCCACCTGCATGTCCTCCCTCACCACATCCATAAACCTCTTCTTCGGCCTTCCTCTTCTCCTCTTCCCTGGCAGCTCCATATTCCGCATCCTTCTCCCAATATACCCAGCATCTCTCCTCCACACATGTCCAAACCATCTCAATCTTGCCTCTCTTGCTTAGTCTCCAAACCGTCCAACCTGCGCTGTCTCTCTAACATACTCATTCCTAATCCTGTCCTTCTTTGTCACTCCCAATGAAAATCTTATCTTCAACTCTGCCACCTCCACCTCCACCTCCTGTTTTTTCATCAGTGCCACTGTCTCCAAACCATATACAGTGGTGCTTGAAAGTTTGTGAACCCTTTAGAATTTTCTATATTTCTGCATAAATATGACCTAAAACATCATCAGATTTTCACACAAGTTCTAAAAGTAGATAAAGAGAACCCAATTATACAAATGAGACAAAAATATTCTTGGTCATTTATTTATTGAGGAAAATATTGCATATCTGTGAGTGGCCAAAGTATGTGAACCTTTACTTTCAGTATCTGGTGTGACTACCCCCCGTGCAGCAATAACTGCAATTAAACGCTTCTGGTAACTGTTGGTCAGTCCTGCACATCGGCCTGAAGTAATTTTAGCTCATTCCTCCATACAGAACAGCTTCAACTCTGGGATGTTGGTGGGTTTACCTCACATGAACTGCTCGCTTCAAGTCCTTCCACAAAATTTTGATTGGATTAAGGTCAGGACTTTGACTTGGCCGTTCCAAAACATTAACTTTATTCTTCTTTAACCATTCTTTGGTAGAACGACTTGTGTGCTTAGGGTCACTGTCTTGCTGCATGACCCACGTTCTGTTGAGATTCAGTTCAAGGACAGATGTTTTGAAATTTTCCTTAAAAATTCGCTGGTATAATTCAGAATTCATTGTTCCATCAATGATGGCAAGCCGTCCTGGCCCAGATGCAGCAAAACAGGCCCAAACCATGATACTACCACCACGTTTCACAGATGAGATAAGATTCTTATGCTGGAATGCAGTGTTTTCCTTTCTCCAAACATAACACTTCTCATTTAAACAAAAAAAAGTTCTGTTTTGGTCTCATCCATCCAAAAAACATTTTTCCAATAGCTTTCTGGCTTGTCCACCTGATCTTTAGCAAACTGCAGACAGGCAGCAGTGTTCTTTTTGGAGAGCAGTGGCTTTCTCCTTGCAACCCTGCCATGCACACCATTGTTGTTCAGTGTTCTCCTGATGGTGGACTCATGAACATTAACATTAGCCAATGTGAGAGAGGCCTTTAGTTGCTTAGAAGTTACCCTGGGTTCCTTTGTGAGCTGGCGTACCATTACACACCTTGCTCTTGGAGTGATCTTTGATGGTTGACCACTCCTGGGGAGGGTAAGAATGGTCTTGAATTTCCTCCATTTGTACACAATCTGTCTGACTGTGGATTGTGAAGTCCAAACTCTTTAGAGATGGTTTTGTAACCTTTTCCAGCCTGATGAGCATCAACAACGCTTTTTCTGAGGTCCTCAGAAATCTCCTTGGTTCATGCCATGACGCACTTCCACAAACACGTGTTGTGAAGATCAGACTTTGATAGATCCCTGTTCTTTAAATAAAACCGGGCGCCCACTCACACCTGCTTGTCATCCCATTGATTGAAAACACCCGACAAATTTCACCTTCAAATTAAATGCCAATCCTAGAGGTTCACATACTTTTGCCACTCACAGATATGTAATATTGGATAATTTTACTCAATAAATAAATGACCAAGTATAAGATTTTTGTCTCATTTGTTTAATTGGGTTCTCTTTGCCTACTTTTAGGACTTGTATGACAATCTAATGATGTTTTAGATCATATTTATGCAGAAAGGGTTCACAAACTTTCAAGTACGACTGTAACATAGCTGGTCTCTCAACCATCTTCTAAATCTTCCCTTTAAATCTTGCTGGTACTCTTCTGTTGCAAATGACTCCTGACACTCTTCTCCACCCACTCCACCCTGCCTGCACTCGCTTCTTCTGCACTCCCCATTACTTTGGATAGTTGATCTCAAGTACTAAACTCATACACCATCATCTCTACTCCTTGCATCCTCACCATTCGGTTGTCCTCCCTCTCATTCACATGTATTCCATCTTGCGCCTACTGACTTTCATTCCTCTTCTCTCCAGTGCATACCTCCACCTCTCCAGGCTCCCCTCAACCTGCACCCTACTCTCGCTACATACCACAATGTCATCCATAAACATCATAGTCCACGGATATGATAAAATAATGATGAGAGATTAAATAATCTTTTCTTATTTTTGCAAGGAAACTGAATTGTGTAAGAACAGAATAGAATAAAACAGGTAGTTTATTACCCTCGAGAGGAAATTCTTTTCCACAGTCAGGTGCAGTGAATACATGTCCACATAAGACAATATAAGACACATTCCATGCAGAGACAGCGCCAAAAATACAAACATAAATTAACAAACATACAGGCATTTTCAAACAGTAATGCTATACATTGGGGGGGGGGGGCAAAGCGTTTGCAGGAGCGGGCCTACGTGTACCTGAGCGTCCTGTATCTGTGACCTGAGGGAAAGAGGATGATGTAGCAAATGGAAGAAGTGCTCAGAGTCATCTATAAATGTCCATGCTGGCTATTTCAGGGCTGAGGAAGAGAGGCTGTGCAGACCAATTATTTTAGCAGCTGTATGGGACATCTTAAGAAACGTGTTCCAGTATGTAAAATTAAGCTTGCTGAAGACACACAGGAATCCATATCACAAGACTGATCAAATCTTTTTTTTTAATGTATGAGTAATTGAAATTCTTTGTTGGCAGCGTTGAAATATATACCAATAGTGTGTTGGTTGAAGCTGAGGTTGTTGTCCAGAATGATTCCTAGAATACACAAGAAAAGTCCAATCTAGGTTATGGTACGGTATGAGACGAGAAGAGAAGAGCATTGAAAAAAATATTTTTTGGGGGCGTTCGGGTAATGTGGCAGTCTATTCCGTTGCCTACCAACACGGGGATTGCTGGTTCGAATCCCCGCATTACCTCCGGCTTGGTTGGGCGTTCCTACAGATACAATTGGCCGTGTCTGCGGATGGGAAGCCGGATGTGGTTGTGTGTCCTGGTCGCTGCACTAGTGCCTCCTCTGGTTGGTCAGGGCGCACCTGTTCGTGGGGGAGGGGGAACAGCCTGATCCTCCCACGTGCTATGTCCCCCTGGTGAAACTCCTCACTGTCAGGTGAAAAGAAGCGGCTGGCAACTCCACATGTATTGGAGGAGGCATGTGGTAGTCTGCAGCTCTCCCCGGATCGGCAGAGGGGGTGGAGCAGCGACCGGGACGGCTCAGAAGGGTGGGATAATTGGCCGGATACAATTGGGAAGAAAAGGGGAGAGGAAAAAAAATATATAAATTTGTTAGGTTGTTCAAGTGATGTTACCAATTTATCTGTATCGCTCTGTCTCAGGTTTGAGCAGGAGCAGAATCTCAGCTTACATCATCTTATAGGACTTCTGTCTGGCCATGAATGTCTGATTTATGTGTGTGTATACACACCGGTATTGTATGTCTGTCTGTGAAGGAGATGACATGAATACTGCAGTTACAGTATAGGTCTATGTACCAGAGTGCATTTCTGTGTGTGTGTATATAAAGTACAAGCAAAGCTTGAATGAGACTGAATATCAGATTATTTGTTGTGTCAACAGGTCAATAGCAGAGCTGAGTTATCCCCGTGTACTCCAGAACTAATAAGCAGTGTCTACATGGATGTGTTTGTGCGTGTGCACGTGTGTATAAACCAGTGAGTGACCCAGACCAACATGGAGACGGGGAGAGCAAGCAAGAGAAAGAGCATACTCACATGCACACTCATAAGTATTTCTATAAATGCTTATATACATAATATAAATACACAAGTATTTTTACTTGAATCCCCCTCTGACACAAAATTTTATCAATACAAATGTCAGCTAATGGGATCAGTCCCTGGGAAAAATCAACATGATTCTCGCCATGCTTGACTCTGTCATGGACAGATGACATACACAAAAGTAAATGTACACACACACACACACACACACAAGCACAAATACCGGGACACACACTCACTGTACCCACAATCCCTTTTAGACTTCTGTGCAAACATCAGTGCAAAATACACATGTGCTCATACTAACACGCGTACATATGTACACAGTACCTAACACAAGCATGTACAGGCAGAAAACAAATCAAAGGAAAAACCTGAATGCTTAACCCCTATGGTGAGGGAGTCTGGGGGCCCTGTTATGCTTTTTTTTGGGGGGGGGGGCATTTTCTTGGCATGGTTTGGGTCCACTTGTCCAGCTCAAGTTTCTCTCATCTTTTTCAGCTCAAGTTTCTCTTGTCCAGTTCAAGTTTCTCTCATCTTTTCCAGCTCAAGATTCTCTTGTCTTTCCCTGCTCACAGCTTTTTACCTTGCCTGGTCAGCTCTGAGCCAGAGTTGTCATTCTGAATCCCCCACCCCCAACTGGCTAGGACGCCAAGTGGCATCCATTGGAGCAGGGTACTGTCTTGGCTGCTCCCGGTTCCGGCAACTCCAGCCCTGGTTTCCATGCCTCATGTCTTGTCATCTTATGCTCTGACAGCATCATCCCAATCTTGAGTCCTGTCCAGTTTTCCTCTGTTACCCATTTGGCCCAAAGCCATTGTTAATTATTCACTCAAACGTCCATGTATTTAAGTGTAGCTGTTTAGTTTGTGGGCGGCACGGTGGCGCATGGGTTAGCGTGCTCACCTCACAGCAAGAAAGTCCTGGGTTCGAGCCCTGGGGTAATCCAACCTTGGGGGTCATCCCAGGTCATCCTCTGTGTGGAGTTTGCATGTCTGCATGGGTTTCCTCCCACAGTCCAAAGACATGTAGGTCAGGTGAATCGGCCATACTAAATTGTCGCTCGGTGTGAATGTGTGTGTCGGCCCTGTCATGGTCTGGCGGCCTGACCAGGGTGTCTCTTCGCCTGCCACCCAGTGACTGCTGGGATAGGCTCCAGCATCCCCGCAACCCTGAGAGCAGGATGAGCGGTTTGGATAATGGATGGATGGCTGTTTAGTTTGTTCATTGTCAGAGCGTTCCACATCTGTACCATGTCACTGTCACATGGTGTCATCATGTAACTGTCATCTGTGTTCCTTATACTCGTTTGCGACCAGTAAACCTTTTGTTTACTGGTCGGAATGTTAATGGGTCTGCATTTTGGGTACGCTGTGACAGAAAACCTTTACAACAGCAAAGCACCTGTTCTGTGACAAGAATGTGAAGATCATGCTTGCTTTCCCAGCAACACTTCGTTCCACATGGAACGGGGGGAACAAAAAGTTTGAAATTGCATCAGAGGTGGTCAAGTTCACCAAGCAGCACATGGATGATGGAGTTTAAAGGGACAATACAAAAAAACAAAAACAAACACCTACTACTACTACTATTTCTGGCTGCTCCAATTAGGGGTCGCCACAGCAGATCATCCATTTCCATCTCTTCTGCATCTTCCTCTGTTACACCAGCCACCTGCATGTCTTCCCTCACCACATCCATAAACCTCCTCTTTGGCCTTCCTCTTCTCCTCTTCCCTGGCAGCTCCATATTCAGCATCCTTCTCCCAATATACCTAGCATCTCTCCTCCACACATGTCCAAACCATCTCAATCTTGCCTCTCTTGTGTTGTCTCCAAACCGTCCAACCTGAGCTGTCCCGCTAATATACTTGTTCCTAATCCTGTCCTTCTTAATCACTCCCAATGAAAATCTTAGCATCTTTGACTCTGCCACCTCCAGCCCCACCTCCTGTCTTTTCATCAGTGTCAATGTCTCCAAACCATATAACAAAATGACAATAAAAAATATATATATAAATAACCAAACAGAGTTCAAGAGAGGTATGGTGGGGCTGGATAGTGTTTGTGTAGCCATCTAGGGGGATTAGTGAGCGGATCGGATATTCCGCAGACCCAAATTGATTGCGTTTTTTTCCTTCATCTCACTGTCAGTCTTAATTTTAATGTTTTTTTTTCTATTTCTGGGCCAACCGGATTGATTTAGACTCAACTCAAGGTCTGATCCAATGGGAAGTAAGCCTTCAGTTACCCTTTGGAATGTTTTTTTTGTGTGTTAATAGTTTCTCCTCTGTTGAAGGGGGTGGTTCACGTTGACTCGTTCGGTCATATTATTTCTCTTAAAATTCACAGGCATTCTGATTATGCTCAGCAATGGTACAACAGCTTTTGAATATATTATAGGTTTAAATATAATCACAGAATGGGGCAGCTCCTCCTACATGCCTATACACACACACGCACTATTTTTCATTATGTGTGAATGGCAAAGCAATGCGTGTTAAATTAGTGTCCTGGAATATTGATAGTTGTGGGAATCCTGTGAAAAAGAAAAAGGTACTAATATCTGAAGCACAAACAAGATGACCTAGCATTTATTGAGGAGACACAACTACGATGAGGCGAACATTTTAAGAGACTGGGTTGAGCAGATTCATCACAAGCTCCCTTTCTAGCAAACGGAATGGAGTTCTAATTTTGGTGCATAAAAGGTTCAACTTTTTAATATTTAAGGAAATTAAAACAACCAAGGCGGTCATTATGACCGTTTTGGATTTTCAAAGTTTAATAACTTTGTGGGGGAAAAAAGATACAGACCTGCTGCTCCCTGAATGCTCCTAAAATTGCATATATTTGCATTAAATTGCACAAAAAAATAAGTTATTTTAAGATCTACCTAAAACGACCATGAGCAGTCAAAATATCCCCTTGTAATTTGTGCGTGATCATGCGCATCATGTCACCATGTATGACGTGTGTTGGTCGCATCATTTCCTGTGTGACATTCATTGCTCTGTCCTAGAAACACACTAGTGTACTCCAGTGCAGAGAAATAGTCTGAACTTGATTTTTGCCAACATGTCTGGCTACAGACGCACCATGACTACCACCGAGGCGTTGCAGTATTTGCAGGCGTTGGACAGCAGCCATTTTAAATTGCTTGAAAAATAGTATTAAAGTTGTTAAAATGTTTATTTTGGTGTCAGTTTCATAACAAACATATGTAATGCATTAATATCTCAACTGCGTATTTATCTTGACAGAATATAGCATTTAAAAACCGGCCATCATGTTGACCGCCCATGGTCATTTTAGGTAGGAGTGAAATCCCGGTCGTTCTAGTGTTAAGGACAGTAGTGGCAGAATCTTTTTTTTTTAATCCATTGTCAATGGTATGCAATTAACACTAATATATACAGGCCCCCAACAAAGACGATCCAGCCTTTTTTTTTACGAGTTTAACAGTATACTGGGAAATTCACAAGGGCAAATAATTTTGGCAGGAGATTTTAATCAGGCTCTAGATGGAGTGCTTGATAAAAGCAGATATTCAGGGTCCTTAACACCAAAGGACAGAGCTGGCCTTCACATGCTAATCGAGGACAATGGTTTGATTGATGTGTGGTGATTAATCCAAGGAAGATAGAATACACATTTTACTCCCATTGCTACATGTCCTACTCAAGAACTGACATTATTTTGATCTCCCAGAGTCTAACTAATATTGTCATGACTAACAACATTCACCATCTCTCTGTCAGATCATGCCACTTTTGAACTTTGTATAAAAATAAATGCAGACAAACCTAGACGAGGCAGATGGTGAATGAACAACTCTGCTTCAGGCTGAGGCACTTGCTGAGGATTCATCCTCATTTTTTTGAGATCAATGTGGATAGCACAGACAGCATGTTGATGGTCTGGGAGGCATTTAACACGTCAGAAGCAACATTATTGCACAAACTTCCAGGAGAAAGAGAGAAAGTACTGATAAAATTGAGAAACTGGAAGGAGAATTAAGTGAAATGGAAAGGGAACTGGCCACACATTATTCTGAAAACCTACTAAAAAATTTTGCAAACATAAATTTGAAATTCATGACATTTACAATAAAGTCAGAAAATACTCTGTTCTGACTTAAAACAATGTTTTATGAGTCAGGGTAGTAAACTGGCAAGCTTTTAAGCCAGATGCCTAAAAAAAACAAAAAAACACAAAGCTCTGTCTCATAATTCGAGTGATAAGAATAGGGGGCTCTCTTGTGATATTTTCAAAAGGGAAAATGCTGTTTTCAAAGAATGCTATGAGAATCTGTATAGATCATTTGGCACTCCAAATATATTGTCGTCACAACAATTTTTTACTAATATACACCTTCCAAATTTATATCCTGAACAAGCAGCTATTCTTGATAAACCAGTGACACAGGAAGAGGTGAAACATGCCATCTTGGCGATGAAAACAGGGAAATCACCTGGAACCGATGGATCCCTGTCGAGTCCTACAAAAATGTATGTATATATATAATTACCCCAATACTAAGAAATGTATTTTTCAGGGGGCTTTTCAAACTGGTTCACTTCCACCAACACTTAATGAAGCACTTATTTCACCAATTCCTAAGAAAGGTAGAGACCATACAGATCCCACTAATTTCAGGCTAATCAGTCTCATTAATGTTGACAGTAAAATATTGGCTAAAGTACTGGCTCTAAGGCTTGAAACGGTTTTGCGCTACATTATACATACTGATCAAGTAAGCTTTTTAAAGGGAATACCTTCTACCGATAACCTGCGGAGGCTTCTACACTTAATGTGGTTAAATTCGTCCAGTACAGTTCCAATGGCTGCCATCTCACTGGATGCTGAGAAGACCTTTGACAGGGTCGAGTGGGGTTTTCTACATGTGGCCCTGTCAAGGTTTGGTTTGGCCCCAGTGTTAGTAAATGGATAAAACTAATGTATGGCAATTCCAAAGCTGCCGTCATGACAAATGGTCTCATTTCCTCATTCTTTAATCTTTTCAGAGGAACACGTAAAAGGGTGCCCTTGTCACCACTTTTATTTACGATTGCCTTGGAACCTTCAGCGATAGCCATAAGAGCAAACCCTGCCATTAAAGGAGGGGATGGTGGTGGGAGACAGCATAAGCTAATGCTTTATGCTGATGACGTTCTTCTATTGACTACTACTACTACTTTCGGCTGCTCCCATTAGGGGTCGCCACAACGGATCATCGGTTTCCATTTCTTCCGGTCTTCGGCATCTTCTTCTGTTACACCAGTCACCTGCATGTCCTCCCTCACCACATCCATAAACCTCCTCTTTGGCCTTCCTCTTTTCCTCATCCCTGGCAGCTCCATAGTCATCATCCTTCTCCCAATATACCCAGCATCTCTCCTCCACACGCCCAAGCCACCTCAATCTTACCTCTCTTGCTTTGCCCTATTCTTCTATTGACTAGAGATCCCAAAAACTCCTTACCATCATTAACTAACACCATTCATAACTACTCAAAGTTATTAGGTTATACAAACAATTGGAACAAGTCTGAAGGTCTTGATGCATGCTCAATAATTCAGGTAAGAAAATCAAACAAGGTTGAATCAGTTCATCTGGCTACAACGTTTATGTCAACAAATGTTGTATCCAGATGAACTGATTCTAACTTCTTTGAACAAGTCTGAAGCATTCCAATATCTAAACACTGTCACTCACAAGTAATAACACAACATAACTCTAGATGTATCCCAAAAGGTATGGTATTATTAAGGTATCAAGCTTAGTCCACACCTAGGTGACATAATAACATTGAATTTTGAACTACTCCTTCAAAAAATTAGATCAAACCTGGGGAAATGGGAAAAGCTAAACCTGTCCTTATGGGGCAAAGTAAATGTTATTAAAATGATAGTAGCCCCTCAATTTAATTACATATCCATTATGCTTCCACTCAGCACGCCTGACCATATTTTTAAACAATATGAGAATTTTATTGGACACTTCCTCTGGGTAGGGAGGAAGCCCAGATTAAAGCTAAGCAAACTGTGTGCCCAAAGATAAAGAAGGATTTGGCCTACCAGATGTGAGATGATATAGCTTGTTATTTGAAATGACTAAGATAGCCAACCACTGGTAGGAAAGTACATCTGGTTTGCATTGGGTCACTATAGAGAAGAGTATTTCTGCACCATTTTCTCCTATCAATGTGATATCTCAACATGTGAGTGACACAAAAAAAAAATCAATCCGATTATCAAACACTCCAGTGAGGCCTGGGCAAAGGCTCATAGACTGTACAAGATCTCACAACACCAGCAGCACTATGCTTCACTTTGGGTCAATCTGAAAATACAAATAGGGAAACAGGAAGTTTATTGGAAACAGTGGCTAGGTAATGGAACACATACAATCTTTATAAAGATGGCACTTTTATGTCATCCTCTGACTTAGTCCAAAAGTACAAATTGTAAGAGAGGGGAGACTTTCGGAAGTATTTACAGATTAGACATTGCATCATTAGTAAGTTTAACCAGCAACAGAAACACTTGTTTTTGTTTTTTTTCCCCACCGATTTTCCATTCCACCGTCTTTTTTTCATATCTTGTACCACATGAGCAGTTTTATACCATGTCTGAATATTAATAGAAAATTCAAATTATCCATCCATCCATCCATCCATCATCCAAATCGCTTATCCTACTCAGGGTTGCAGGGATGCTGGAGCCTATCCCAGCAGTCAGCAGGCAGAGAGACACCCTGGACAGGCTGCCAGGCCATCACAGGGCCAACACACACACCCCTAGGGACAATTCACTAAATCACTGTCGCTAAATTTCCTGCTTTTAAATTCGGATAAAACTGAGGCTCTGGTCATTGGCCCTGCTAGACACAGACAACAATTTGATCAAGTAACAATTGACAACTCTGTGATTTCACAAAGTGTGGCAGCCAAAAATCTTGATGTTACCTTTGATCTCAGCCTTTCATTTGATAAGCACATTAAAAATCAGAATCAAAGTTATTCTGAGTGAGCACCTTTATCCTATGATGAGACATCTCCGTCCTGATGGGAGTGGTCTCTTTCAGGATGACAATGCCCCCTATCCACAGAACACGGGGGTCATGAATGGTTTGAGGATCAAAATGATGTAAATCATATGCTATGGCCTTCACAGTCACCAGATCTCAACCCAGTTCAACACCAACTATGGGAGATTTTGGATCGACATGTTAGACAGCGCTCGCCATCACTATCATCAAAACACTAAATGAGGGAATATGTTTTGGAAGAACGGTACTCCATCCCTCCAGTAGAGCTCGTGGTGGACCAACCTTAGATACTTTATGTTGGGTTTTCCTTTACTTACATATTTACACACACACACACACACACACACACACACACACACACACACACACACACACACACACACACACACACACACACACACACACACACACACACACACACACACACACACACAGAAAAGTGTAAATGTTAAGAACTTTTCAGCATCATTCAAAGCAGAACTGTAATGAGTGAATGTCGCTAATTATGCTGCTACAATTTTGCTAGTTTCAAGGTAGTGATTAAATTTGCCCAACTAGACAACCACAAGCCACAAAGTTCCCTGTCAGTAGCGTGTTGAGGCAGCTGGACATTTATTCATCTAACAGGTAATGTAAGTGTTGAAGACAAACAACTTTAAGACTAACTTAGTTGGCTAGATATAAGCTACAGTATTTCTGAGCAGCTTGCAAGCTACTAGCTACTGCTTGTTCACCTTAACTTCCCTGAAATCAGACCCTGCTCTGCTCCATGTTTGAGTGACAGCCTGTTTGAGCCCCGCCCATTTGTAGTCTTTTGTTAAACCAGGATGCTGCTAAAAATGAACACATAGGAAATCATCCCTTGTCATTACAGATTTTAAAAGACACACAATGTGCTAGATGCATGCTCTGTGATGGACTGGCGGCCTGTCCACGGTGTCTTCCCGCCTCCCGCCCAGTGACTTCTGGGATAGGCTCAAGCATCCCGCGACCCCAATTGGGATAAGCGGCTTGGATAATGGAATGGATGGATCAACAGTCAAGAAAATGGCTAATGTTTTTTGGAAGGTTGATTGACGGAGGGAAGCTTGACAGTTAATGAGGAAAGACAGCATAATTTTAGTAAAAATCTATTAACATATGGGTGTTCTTGTCACATATAAATTAGCTAAAAACAAACGGACAGTCTATTAAATTGTGTCCATCCATCCATCCATTATCCAAGCCGCTTATCCCAATTGGGGTCGCGGGATGCTGGAGCCTATCCCAGCAGTCACTGGGCAGGAGGCAGGGAGACTCCCGGGACAGGCCACCAGTCCATCACAGAGTGCATCTAGCACATTGTGTATCTTTTAAAATTTGTAATGACAAGGGATGATTTCCTGTGTGTTCGTTTTCAGCAGCATCCCGCTTTAACACACAGCCACCGCTGGG
This sequence comes from Lampris incognitus, assembly GCF_029633865.1. Lineage (NCBI taxonomy): Eukaryota > Metazoa > Chordata > Actinopteri > Lampriformes > Lampridae > Lampris > Lampris incognitus. The sequence continues at coordinate 109,336,295 of NC_079211.1, forward strand.
AGCAGCACAACCAGTGTCCTCTACTATTAACCACTGAGCGGCGCCACAGGAGTTATTTGCCTTGCTTAAAGGGATGTTCCAACTCTGTTTATACCCTATATTTGTTTGGAAGCTGCCTACCTAATATTAAAATGCGACCATAACCTTCCAATTACCTAAAGTCAGTCCAGAGATAGTCTCCTGAAATGGACTGGCATACTCTAGCTTCCTGGTTTAACAAAAGACTACAAATGGGCGGAGCTCAAACAGGCCATCACTCAAACATGGAGCAGAGCAGGGTCTATTCATAGAAGTTGCGGTGAACAAGCGGTAGCTTGCAAGCTGCTCAAAAATACTGTTGCTTATATCTAGCCAACTAAGTTAGTCTTAAAAGTTTTTTCAGTCTTCACACTTACAATACCTGTTAGATGAATAAATGTCCAGCTGCCTTCAGCACACTGCTGACAGGGAACTTTGTGACTTGTGGTTGTCAAAATGCAATCGCTACCTTGAAGCTAACAAAATGGTAGCAGCATAATTAGCGACACTCACTCATTACAGTTCTCCTTCCGGTTTTGCCGGTCTTTTTCTCCAACGTCAGTTGATTTTGGGGGTCAGCAAATATGTCTTCAAAACATTCTTCTGTAAGCGGGCTTGAAAACCAGAGTGCAGTTATGAAAACTTGCCCCTCATCCATTTCTTGCTCCACTGATGAAAGAAAGAACTCTACCTGATCCCATTCATACAGCAAACATCTTCCCCCTCAGCTGGCCCTGCAGCTTCCGACTCAGTTTTTGCTCATCATCTCCATGGTGTACTCAGGCTCAAAACAGTGGCCTTGAATATGACTAATTTCAAATTTGATGAAATGTGTCCTCATCCATTGCATAACCCTCAAGATTGTTTGATGACATTACATCCACATTAGCTAAGTCAGCTAATAGGAACAAGCCAACAGCTTTTTTCAGCTCAGGGAAGCAGTTTTATCCCCCCCCCCCCCTTTGCAAGGGAGATAGCCAGGAAAAAAAACCACACCCCCCCTCTCACATACAAAATGCACACTTTACTTTATACTGCACTGTTGACTTTCCTGATGTACCATTCCTGCACTATGTACATTAAAATATTTATTACATATTACCTACTTATGTAAATACTGTAACATTTTCACTGTTAAATTTTCGATTTTAAATTTTAGACTTCAGTTTAATTTTAAGTTAATGCAACTTGACTGATTGATTGATTCCATGCTGACCTATAAATACTGTTAATCTAATACTGTTAATTTTAGATTCCTGGTTTTGAGATTTACTTTTAACTTTAAAATTCTAGATTTTCTTTATTTATTCATTTTGCTTTTTGAGGTTGACCTGATCCCCAAGCGTTTCATTGCTGGCAATATCTGCCACGTTATAATGTTGTGCATTGGATGAATAAGACTTGAAACTTTAAACATTGCAGTTCTTCAAATCAGAGAAAAGGTCTAAGTATATGTCATAACGACGCTTACCTCGACCCAAATCTTTTTTTTTTTTTTTTTGCAACAATTATTTCCAGCGATTACTTTGGAGCCACAAAGCGAGAATTAATTTGGTCTGACACATCCTACTAAATTACTTTAATGTTGTTTTGCATTGGAGCTTCTTTTAAGGGCACTTTGGGGAATGGGGTTCAAAAAATTAACTTGGATCACCTCTTTTTACAGGTATTCAGAATATGCTGACCCATTAGACTAGTTACCTTTGACAGCTTTTTTTTTTTACAAATGCTCGTTTTCATGTTGTTTGTCTATCTCACACACACACACACACACACACACACACACACACACACACACACACACACACACACACACACACACACACACACACACACACACACGTGTCTCTTGCTACCACATTTTGCCTTCTTTCCCAGCATTCCCCTCTTCCCTTGCCTCAGGGCATTTTCAACTGATGTCATTTTTCTGGCCTGTTGTTCATGCAGCAGCCAGTGGCTTTTGTTCTGGCTATTATTTGACCTGTTGCTCAGTGGAAAAGAAGTTAAGATTTCCACACAGCTACATTTTATCAAAACTCGAATTTTTGAACATCTATATACCTATTTACATTTGTCTTAGCTTAGATTTACATACATGCTGACATACACTATATGTACAAAAGTATTGGGACACACCTCTTAATCATTGAATTCAGGCGTTTCATTCATACCCATTGCCACAGGTGTATAAAATCCAGCAGCTAGCCATGCAGTCTGCATTTACAAACATTTATGAAAGAATGGGTCGTTCTGAAGAGCTCAATGAATTCAAGCGTAGTACTGTCATAGCATGCCACCTTTGCAATAAGTCAGTTCGTGAAATTTCTTCCCAGTTAGATATTCCACGGTCAACTGTAAGTGGTATTATTGAAAAGTGGAAGCGTTTAGGAACAACAGCAACTCAGCCACGAAGTGGCAGACCACGTAAAGTCACACAGCGGGGTCAACGAGTGCTGAGGCGCATAGTGCGTAAAAGTCACCAACACTCTGTTGACTCAATAACTGCAGAGTTCCAAACTCCCTCTGGCATTAACATCAGCACAAAAACTGTGTGTCGGGGGCTTCATGGAAAGGGTTTCCATGGCCGAGCAGCTGCATGCAAGCCTTACATCACCAAGCACAATGCCAAGTGTCGGATGGAGTTGTGTAAAGCATGTTACCACTGGACTCTGGAGCAGTGGAAACGTGTTCTGTGGAGTGACGAATCACGCTTCTCTGTCTGGCAGTCTGATGGACGAGTCTGGGATTGGTGGATGCCAGGAGAACGTTACCTGCCTGACTGCACTGTACCAACTGTAAAGTTTAGTGGATGAGGGATAATGGTATGGGGTTGTTTTTAAGGGGTTGGGCTAGGCCCCTTAGTTCCAGTAAAGGGAAATCTTAATGTTTCAGCATACCAAGACATTTTGGACAATTCTATGCTTCCAACTTTGTGGGAACAGTTTGGGGTGGGCCCTTTTCTGTTCCAGCATGACTGTGCCCCAATGCACAAAGCAAGGTCCATTAAGACATAGTTGGGTGAGTTTGGTGTGGAAGAACTTGACTGACCCGCACAGAGCCCTGACCTCAACCCCATCGAACACCTTTGGGATGAACTAGAACGGAGATTGCGAGTCAGGTCTTCTCGTCCAACATCGGTGCCTGACCTCACAAATGCTCTTCTGGATTAATGGGCAAAAATTCCCACAGACCCACTCCAAAATCTTGAGGAAAGCCTTCCCAGAAGAGTGGAAGCTGTTATAGCTACAAAGGGGGGGACCAACTCCATATTAATGCCTATGGATTTAGAATGGGATGTCATAAAAGCTCCTGTAGATGTAATGGTCAGGTGTCCCAATACTTTTGTCATATAGTGTATATGCCATTTGGTATCATTTGAAATTTCAACGTCAATTTATAATTATACTGAAAGCAATTTCCATTATAATAATTATCACTTGTTGATCAGTCTCTGAAAATGATCCCAGAAATCGTTCTGGCAGTGCTGTTATGATTGTTTGAAATTAAAATTGATTTTTTTTAAAATAAAGCCATTTCAGATTTTCGTTTTTAAGAATCACATTCTGTTATCAACCATAATGTTAAAAGATCCTGTCCAATGAAAATCATGCTTTCCAATCTTGATGTAGTATTCAATATGGCGACAGGCATGTGAGTGATTCTTGGGTGGCATTCAGCGCTTTACCTGTGCCCCCATCCATAGGGTTAGTGGTCGTGTCAGGAAAGGCATCCGACGTAAAAATTTTGCCAAATCAGCTTAACAAGACCATACTGGATGGGTCGAGGCCTGGGTTAACAATGGCCACCATAGGTGTGGTGCCCTCACAGGGTACTGATGGAAACTGTCAAATCTGCTGTGGCAACCCCTGAGAAACAGGGAACAAACCGACAGAAGATGATGTAGTATTCAGTAGAGGGTTTCCCAAATGTACCCAAAATGTTAGTAGTAGTGTTATTGTGACTAGAGCCCCTTAAGAAACTTCCCTCCTGTTTATCAACATAACTAAACTGTTTCAGAAAACCAATCTGCTCTTGGTAATAAATCACATCATCTGATACTCTGACTGGAAAATCAATGAGTTATCATCAGAAGTCTGTCAGCTGGTCCGTTTTTGAAAAGTTATAATATAATCCATCTTTCCGTACTTCTGAAGCTGAAAATAAGACATTCCTTACATGAAAATTCCACAGTAAAATCTGGATCTTTAAGGGAAACCGAGAGTGAATCCAGACTCATCCACAATGTGTTAATGTGGTCAGTGACATTTCAAGTTCCTCGTCTGTACCCTCGCTCTCTTCTCCACTACTCCTTCTCCTTCCTCGCTCTCTCTCTCTTTTTTTTTTAAGCATTTCAATTAATCGGCATGACACCCCCTGCAGAGGAAACTTATTTCGGCCACTTGTATCCCGCAACCTCACCCTTTTGGTTGCTACCCAAAGCTCATAATCATAGGTGAGGGTTGGAACTAAGATTGACTGGTAAACAGAGCTTTGCCTTATGACTCAGCTCCCTCTTCACCACAACGGTTGGGTACAACGTCCACATTACGGCTGATGCTGCACCAATCCGCCTGTCAATCTCCTGCTCCATCCTGCCCTCACTCGTGAACAAGACCCCGAGGTACTTGAACTCCTTCACTTGAGGCAACAAATCATCACCCCAACCAAGAGGGAGTAAGCCACCATTTTCCGGTAGATAACCATAGCCTCGGACTTGGAGGTGCTGACTCTCATCCCGGCCATTTCACACTCAGCTGCAAACTGCCCCAGTGCGCGCTGGAGGTCACGTTCTGATGAAGCCAACAAAACCATATCATCAGTAAAGAGTAGAGATACAATTATGAGGTTCCCAAAATGGACCTTGGCTGGGCTTTGAGATCCGGTCCATAAATATCAAACAGCTAAATATATATCAAGTTCATTAATTGAAACCCTCAACGATATATATATAAGAAATATGTAAAGATATGAAAATGAAAGCCACTAGTGTCCGCGGTGGTGTAGCGGTCTAAGCATCGGCTTTGTATCGATGCAGTTGCCCAGTGGGGACCGGGGTTCGCGCCCCGGTCTTGTCAGATCGGACTATGGCCGGACTCAATGAAGCAGCGACAATTGGCAGCGCTGTCTTCGGGAGGAGGGCGGAGTCGGCTTGTGTTCCTCACATGAATGCGTCTCTGGGTGTGTTGGAATAGCAGTGGTTCGGCCTGGATTCGCCTTGTCCCGGAAGTGGCGAGGCGTCTCCTTCCAGACTGCCGGCCGGAGAGATGCAGTTGGCGAACGCATGCAGAGCGAGGGTGGGTGTTTGAACTAAAATAGGGATCGATTGGCCACTAAATTGGGAGAAAAGGGGGAAAATCAGAAATAAATGTATTTAAAAGAAAAGAAAATGAAATCCACTTTATTTATTTTGTCATCGTACAGGCTACAAATGAATGTGTTCTCTGCATGCAACCATTCTATTGTATAGGAAAAGTGGCCAAGCTGCAGCGCACGGGGACCAACTCCAGTTCTTTTCACTGCCTTGCTCAGGGGCACAAGCAGGAGTATTATCCCTACTACTCATATCTTTTTGATGGTGGGAGGAAACCGGAGCACCCGGATGAAACACACGCAGACACGGGGAGAACATGCAAACGCCACACAGACAGGACCTGGGACGGCCTGAGGTTCGAACCCAGGACCTTCTTGCTGTCAGGCAACAGTGCTAACCACTGGGCCACCATGATGCCGATAAAAATATGTGCAGAATATGAATGTAGTACTAATACACACCAGAGTATCGCACAGTTGAAATAACTTTCCCTGTTGTAGTCATCTACTGCAAAATGCAAAGAGCATGCCCGAAGAGTTCCCAGTACCGATGTCGGTGCGTTATCTTATTTGGGTTTTTTTTTATTGCCCAGCGCCATTCAACATCTAGTTTATGCTTACTTCCTCCTCTTCTCTCTTTCTGTGGTTGTCGCATCCAGGCATGATACATCAAGGAGGCATGTTTGTTGTCAATAATACTGATCCAATTCAATTCATGTTTTTCAGCTCCCAGATACAGGGCGAGTCTGACAGAAAACTTGCTGGCTCAATTTTTCTGAAGTATCATCATATAGGATGCTTCCAGAAACTGTCTGGTAGTGCCTCTATAGTATCAATCTGCAGAACGAGTTCTCAAACCCTTGTTAAAAGGTACAATTCAGTTGTTACACTTATTGTAGCATAATGGATATGAAAGATATTTGTCCTGTGTGTTTATACGCGAGTGTAAAAAAAAAGGGGGTTTATAGAAGTAAACGCGGGGGGCTTTCAACAATGTCATACTATACCAACCAAGCACACATGCATGATCATACAAACACACACACACTCAGGCACTCAGTGGGGAAGGTGGTGATGTTTTTTTCAGGCACTCAAACTAACACACTCAGAAAGTCAGTGATCCAACAGGAGAGAAAATTCACCACCCACTCACTAAAAAAGAACACAATCAAATTGTAAGATATGAAAGAAGGTGTGCAAACCAGGGAGCAAGCTACAGCAGAACAGTTCCACAAATACACAATGAGATTGACGGGCAGAATTGGAGAACACCCCCCCCCCCCAAAAAAAAGTTTGAGGTGTTCAGCCTGTCTAGCTTATATTTGTGACTTCAAAACTGATTTTTTTTCTCTCTCCATCTCCTCACCCCCCCCCCCCCCCACACACACACACACCTTTCTTCCTTTCCTTCCCTCTCCTCCAATTTGATGAAAGCTGACATGGAGGCATTGAGGAGGAAGTGTGCAGGTAGCAGAGAGAGAGGCACTGGCATCTGTGCTGGCAGCCACAGAGCAGGCAAAGATGAACCACATTCACAACGTGTGTGTGCGCTGAATCTAACAGACGGGAACAGAAATAGAGCACAAGAATCCCAAACCCTTAAACAATGCAAGCTGTGTGTATATATGCCTTTCATTAATGATGAAAGTAATTCTATCCAGTAATTGTACTGCAGTTTCGCACAAAGCACACTTCCTCTCTACATGCATTTATCACACGTCTACTCTCCTTTGGTACTGTATGCAGTGGCAAACACCGCAAGTGTCCCCTTGTATGCACATATGAATCTAGCATGACCTTTGTCCTGGATGCAGTGCTACCATTCTACCTGTATATGGACTCATACTCCATTCTGTGTTGGCTACTACATAGCAACTAAACAGGTAAATCTCCATCCATCTGTACCTTTTCTTAGCGATGCTTCTCAGACAAGATCGTTCTGGGGTCACAGAAACATCTTAGGGTCCTTGCTTGACCTACTTGCCTTTTTGGTTGTTTGTTAGATTGGTGTTACAAAGAACGTGAATATACTGTTGTATCCCCCCCCCTCCTTTTTTTCTTCCTGGTCAACCAGACACCTAAGCAGGTCGAAGTTGTTTCGGTGGATTAACAGGGTGGCAATAATGGTGCTGTCCATGGCACTGAAACGGAGATCAGTTGACAGGCAGAACACATCACTTAGTTCAGTTTCTTAGCCTGCTTGCTTTTCATGGTTGTAATGGAACTTCTGGCCCTAATTCTATTTTCCCCCACTGTAGCAATCCACACACAGAAGGGAAATAAATGGACAGTCAATGAGCGAGCGAGAGCGGAAAAAATAAATAGCCCCCTGTGCCAATTTTGAGGGGATTATTTTGAATGTGCTGAACTGCACGAGTGCACTCAGTAGACGGCAGACCCCCCCAGCCCCATTGCTTGGACTTTGTGACAAACTACAGCTTTTTTGCCTACCAGGAAGGGGCCCTTATTTAAAAAGACATTAGATGTGTGTAACTGTTGTGGTTTTCATGATATAAAATGAATGTAGGTGAATGACTTTTCAATCAAAAGCAATAAAACAACGGTGAGAAAACATAGCTCAGCCATTGGAAATGTTTTATTGGAGTTACTGAGATGATTTCCAGCTGTGACTGATTAATCCTATTGTTGAAATTGCATTCCTGCAGCGGCGTTTTAGCATTGGAGACTATGGCACTTCCGCGTGGCGGTGAGGTGAATAAAGTGAATTATTCACGGTTCATCCAGTGTTCCTCCAGTTCTCCTGTGCTCAGATCAGCAGTGAATGATTTGCTGACTTGCCAAGTACGATCCACGTCTCGCTTACTTTCAACACTCACACCCGCATAAATAATGTTTTTGCATAGACGCCATATTTGCCGCTGGATTGTACGTCAATGTAGCCGCCATATTGGACGGGGTAACACTGGCCTGTAAACAAATACACAAGTAAACGGGGGTTGCTTCGCTTTTTCTGGATAAAAAGCTCTAGAACATTAACATTTCTCAACCGATTTCAGTACATCGTTTTTATATGGTTTATGTTCTACGTGGAGTGGAAAAAAAAGTTTTGCCTCCAGTTACTTAGAATCTCGATAGTTGGGTAATAATCACTGCTAGATGCTCAAGGAGTGTGTACCAATGTTAGGCTTACATTAACAAAATTAGGGGAGACCACGGACAGTTGTAAAACATTGAATACCTAGAATCAGAAACAAAGCTAGGGAAAGGATGGGCAACTTTGATGATAGAGGGCCACAAAAATCCTCACTACCAAAGGCCAGATTGTGACCGTGCACTTCCACTGGTGACTAATCCTAATCACTCAATTAAGCATTTATAGCTACTAATTTAACGAAAAGAATATATTATATATACCAGAAATCAAAGTTTATTATACCAACATTTCTATTTAATGAGCTTAACAGAAAAAAAAAAGAGTCCACATTTCAGTGCAATGGGGTCTCAAAAAATCATCATTCAATAATGGTACAAAAGTTAACAATCACTAAGTGCAACAACTAATATTCATGTTTGTAGTGCATTTCTATTCTGCCCTTCCATGACATGTTTCAAATAAACATGCACTTAGCTCAAAATGGTAAAATGATAAATGGACTGCATTTTATGTAGCGCTTTTATAGTCTACCGACCACGCAAAGCGCTTTTTTACAATGTATTCCTCACATTCACCCATACATTCACACTGATGAAGCCATTGAAACTCACCCACAGGTGGATCAATGAAATGATGAAATACTTGTGGCATCTCCTGCTGATGTACAGTGGACTGAATGTCAATCTGCATGAGCTGGAACAGGGTTTCATCTGTCAGCCTGTTTCTTTCTTTTGACTTCTTGTGCTTCATTATTGAGAAGCTGCTCTTGCAGATTTAAGTGCTCCCAAACATGCTGGCCATTGAGAGTGCAAAATCCCTGAGGAGTGGAAAGCGGAACTCGGGTAGTAGTCTCCGAAATGAAATTCCGCTCTCATTGCTCTTTGCTTGAAAGAAGGGGTGTGACTGGAGGTTGCTCACTGACAGCAACAGCGAGGGGGGCTCAGTGAATAAGGCAATTCGTTGCTGCATGGTGTAGAAATCTTGAAAGCGTCCCTTGAACTGCTGCTGCAGTGTGTCTATGTCTGCTCTGTACTTGAGAAATGTTTTCTCACATTCGGGGACACATTTGCACAGCTCTTCACAGGCAGGAAAGTGTGACAAATTTGGATGGTCAGATGAAAAGCCTTCTTTGAACAGGGCTAATTTACACTTAAATGCATTCATAGAGATCCTACACAGTTTGGTCTCTTTCCTGCAACTGCATATTAAAAGGTGATTAAGATGCGAGGTAATATCCGCAAGGAAGTCCATGTCACAGGGAACATGTGTATTCCTGAGTTCACTGCAGTATCACATCGAACGCTGTCCTCTAAGAACGCTGGAATTTCAGTGCAAAAAAAACCTCTCCAAGCACTTCCTGCAGATCATCCATCTGAGCTCAGTGTGCATCTGTAAATCCCCATAAGCAGCACTCACTTCATCGAAAAAGGCTATAAACTCCCTACGATTGAGACCTGGCCCCCCCTCGAATGAGATTGGTAACCAAATCCATGACGTCTCTGAAGTTGTCTTGGCACAGTCACAGAGGACCTCCTGTAAAATCAAAATGAAGTAGGATTTAGCCTATGATAAAAATTCTCACAAGGAACACTCATTCACAACCATCGATTAAAAGTTAGCAATAACATTACACACCTGATGTATGATGCAGTGCAATATTGGACAGTCAGTGCCGCTCTGTTGGCGGAGTCCAGCAAATCCAGTGCGTCTTCCTCGCATTGATGGTGCGACATCGGTAACAACAGCGGAAAGCTGGTCAAAGCCCCCCATGCTCACTTACAACACTTAATGGCATTGAAAACATCCTTGCCCTTGGTAGTGTCATGCAAAGACACCAATTTCAATAAGTCTTCGTGCACTTCAAATGAACTGTCAATCGCTCGTGTAAATGAGAAGCTGGCTAACATCCATCACTTCTGTACTCTCATCCAATGCTAAGGAGAAGTACTTGCAGTCATGCATGGCTTGCTTTAGCTTTCCCTCGACAGTCAAAAATTCTTCACATCACTCACAGTGCGACAGAACAGAGAGACCGTTTTTCAAAGTTCTCAGCCATGTTATCTCCAAAAGCTTTAGCCATCCCTACTGCCCATAGCATCACTATTTCACCTTCTGACAAGGACTTCTCTGCTTTAGCAAGCTCAAGGGAAACAGCATAAGACGCCTTGAGAGAGGACTCCTGTGTAGACGTGGCTTTGGTAAAAAGGCTCTTGCTGTCGGTGTATTTTTCCTTTGAGGTCAGTGATGATGGCGGCTCTGGCACCTCCGGTGTACATGCCATATTTGTCTTTGCGCATGGTATTGTAGTGACGACTCAAGTTGAAATCCTTCACGGCTGATTTTGTTTCAGGCACACTAAACACAGGTTTGCCTTTGAATTTCATAAAAAGATACCATTTCCCATCTTGCCTGGAAGACCCGGTTCTCTAGGTCAAGTTTTTTTTTTGCTGCTCGTCTCTCCTCGTCGCGTGTTGTTGTGGAAGAGGCCCGCCGAGACCAAGACAAGAAGACCATGTGCAAGCAGTTGCTTGGCTACAGGCCTCTTGTTTTGAGGAGCACCCTCTACCAGTGGACAGTATAATTACAATTGGGATCTGGTTCAAATGTGGTCAAATGGCCTGCTTTCTTCCAACACCTGTGAAACCAACAATTTATCATTTGGAAATTGACCCGCAGGCCACACAGTGAGAGCCTATAGTATATAAATAGATAGCATTCAGCCCGATCTCACTCAATATTATATATAGATCAGTGTTTCTCAACCCAGTCCTCAAGGAACCCCTATCCTGCATATTTTCTTTGCAACCCTGAATAGGTACCTGTTTGTAGTTATTCAACCAATCAGCAATGAATTTTGTCAGATGTTGCACACCTTGCATAATTAAGTGCCGCGAGATGATTGGTCGAGTAAGTACAAGCAGGGCTACCTATGCAGGGTTACAATGAAAATCTGCAGGATAGGGGTTCCTTGAGGACTGGGTTGAGAAACACTGTGATAGATGGATATTGTCAACAAGATGGCACCGCGGAAGGTAGCCTCGGTTCTCGGCTGTTTAAGTCAATCCTTGTGTATATATCTGAAGATTGTTGTGTTGTCTTTCTATGTTAAGTACAGCGAGAGAGCTACAAAATCCGAGTCCCATGTGTGTGAAAACCTACATGGCCAATAAACATGCCGATAGGTCCAGTAGTTTATAAGATTAACTGCAGACATACACACAGGTACCAGCAGGGGGAGATAAATGTAAATAAATAATGCTTTGTTTGCGATGACAGTTTTGTTTAGTTTAACAGCTGGCGCTGTTACTGTGGCTTTTTTGATGCATTCCGTGACTTTTTCCTCTCCCACTGACCTGCCGGAACAGCACCCTGGTTTGTGCTGCGGGACCTCCTGATTTACAAATTAAGCACTGTATGGACACATTCCCAAAAGGAATTGTTGAGGTTGAAAAAAAAAATAGTTTTGCTTTCTTTTCCACCATGTTGAATGAGTAGTAGTCCATACACTAAGCAGTTAAGAGACACTCAAAACGTGGTAAAAAAAAATAAATGCTAATATGGTTTTGCTGAATGAGTGGAAAATGAGTACATGAAAATAGTTAGAGCTCAATAAAATCAATGGAGCAACATACAACGTTTTGCTTTTTGTTAGCTGTTGGTAAAACGAGCGCATTTGTGCATGAGGGTACGAGCGCGTATGTGCCCTGATCATTTACCCACCGCCATTAACTGTCATGCACAGAGGTAACTTATTGATTCATCTTGTCATGTCACAGGCATGCTCCATATTCCTGCAGCCATCCATCATGCCAACCAGCTGCATCAGGCATTGCTCCATCATTCTTTGGCATTTTGGTTTGTTGTCCTTCCTCCTCTTCCTCACCTTCAACATGTGAACCATTGATTTAAATTGGAGGAATTCAGTGGGCGTTCTCAACCCAAGCATGTTAACTCAAGCCCAGTGGCAAACCAACTGAGACACAGCTCAGGAACTCCATGAGTCCTGCTAATACACATCCTCCTATTGGAAGGACACTGAGAAAAAGGATTTTGTACACATTGTGATCCGATGTGCAAAACCTCAACATAAAGACTGTACCACATCACTTACTTTTTCCCCACAGTGGAGGCAGATTTATTACTTGAGAGATGAGGGTATTCTTCTTGGTTCACTCACACAGGGACCAGAGACGTTGTGTTTTTGCTTCTCTCCTTGTCTGCTCTAATAAACACACATACAGGCAAAATGTTACGTATAGCTACGCAAGGGTTTATGGGCCACTCCTGACTCTCCCTGCCTCCAAACCAGTGCACAGACCCACCTACCAAAAACGGACCTACTACTGCATCACCATCACTCATAACCAGCATTAAGGAAGTAAAGACTCAAGCAACAGTCACATAATACTCCTCTGTCCCAAGAACAATCCTGAAAGTGAGAAGCACATAGAGAACTAATAAAAACTAGAGCACAGTTTCATTTGTCAAGAGCCGTGGTTACACTTCTCTTTTCAATGCAACTTTTGGGATTGGATACAGCAGATTGTAACTCAACTGTGTTTGCATATGTATGTCCACACTTGAAACTTCAATGCAGCCTGCCTGTTCAGATTTGATTTAATATTCCCAGTGTACAGCCGCAGAAAATGGCACGTAGCACAAGCGAGAGCCTTCTTCTTCTTCTTCTTAACATGATCTGATCTCAAAGCAGGACACGCCACCTCGGCACATGTGATCTGGCTCACAATTCGAGCTAGATCTGATCTTACACCAGACAGACTTGACAATTAACACATCCTGGTGGGATTGGATGACAAGTCACATTGAAAAGACAAGTGTAAATATGGCAGAAGAATCAGTATGGGGGTAAATTAAGGATGTTTTCCCCCTAGGAGGGAAGCCTGAGAAGTAGTCAATTGTTAAGTTTCCTCAATTCAAACTAGTACAAACCACGTGGAATGTGACTTGGGAACACGTTAACATGAAGGGCAACACACCCTTCTCGGCTAGCTGTTCGATCACCGACCGAACTACACAACTTTTCTGACTTTTTTCTGATTGTCACTGTGTCAAATCATGAGTTCAGAGTCATCTAAAGTCTTGGCCTGTCTTGGCCCTGAGACGGTGCATACTGCAGGTTTACGGAAATGTTCTCGTTCCGTCTTTCCCAATCAAGCACGTAGTTTGCCAGGAGGACTCAGCGGGGAGGGCTTATACATGTCAATCAAACCAAAACACACGTCAATATGAAATCAGTTAGCTGCTTGAAGCTGTCACATTAAAAGAAGAGGCAAAAAGCTCTGACGTGCTAGACCAGGTCTGGCATCATGGCTCAGACTCATGTTTCACCATCTCACCCTACATGACTGACTGAGGTCTCCAAAGCTCAGGATATCACACGATGCTCCGCTTTTGTCTGTGACAGAAGGATCGTGCCAAAGTCAGGCTGAATTCATCTCGTCAAGCTCAGCATCCGCTGGAAGCTTCCCAGCATCAAGCTGCGAGTTGTTGAAGGTCTTGCTAAAGCCTTTTAATGACCCGTAAATCAGTCACCATCACCAAAAAACAAAAAGAAAAAAACCCCACCTACTTGGCTAACTGGTGAACATTACCACCATATGTTGGCGCAACAGTCTCACTCCCAACTCGTCATGTATGGACGCTTGGTCAGGACCCCCTCTTCGTCCCTTTGCAACGCTCTGGGTACCCCTTTAGCGTCAACCTTCAACGTGGAGGGTAGTTGTGTTATTTGGTCTCGCCCCATATCCATCAGCAGACAAGGGACTGAGATCCCACACAGCCAGTGGCAGCTGGTGTTATTTTTTTTGGGGGGGGGCGCAATTTACCTTGGCGCAGCACACCTGACAGCTGCTTTAATGTCCACACGGAGTTATTAAGAAGGACAATACAGCCTGTAGATTGTATCAGGTTTCGTAGACGGCGGATGGTTGACAGTCGAGACGAGGCGTCGTGGTGGGTGTGAACATGATTGTCAGCCACGAGAATTGTCTAATCGCATCAAATCAAAAAAACAAAACATTAAAACAACAGAAATTCGCTGCCAATGAACTGGGGCGCAAACCTGAAGAAACCAATCAGACAGCGGCCTCAGGTCACCTGCTCGCCAAAAGTCTGAGGGCTTACATAAGGTGTCGTTTGGCCCCGCCCCTCACCAGGAAGTACATGTTTTCAGACACAAATCAACCAAATACCATTTGAACCAATATGTAATGGCTGCTGACAGGCGCTCACAGACTGAAAAACACTTATTTCATTATTATTTGAATTATACAACTAAATTATATTTAACGTGTTTAAGTTCTTGATATCTGAAGGGGCGGCGCCCCAACGCCCCGTACTGGCCAGCCGCTACAGCGCTTTACTTGATTAGCTTGCATACGGCTCATAGGCACACAAAACACACACACGCACACACAGTTACCGCATATTCATCAACTAATTTTATCCTCTTCGAGATTATCCTGACTGTTTTTTTCTTTAATAGAAGAGTCTAAATCTATTTCTATCTGAGTGCATTCACTGCTTATGTGGTTAACATGCTAAGCTAACAGCTACAACCGCTAACTCACCGGAATATCAAACGTTCGAAGTCCAGAGTACGAAGCAGCAGCTCCTCGGCCCACTCTTGCGGTTCAGGGTTATACCTCAGCTCACGAACTTTAACTGTGAAACTGTCTTCACGACAAAACCTCCGACGAACCGAACCACACCGAGGACGGAGGAAAACATGTCTGTGGTGTTCCCAACGCAGAATATTAACCAGTGTGGGTTGGTTGGTTTTGAATGTGCACATTCAAATGTGATTGGTGCTGAATGAGGTGGGGGTCAGCTACTGGTTGTTCCTGAAGAGTATATAAGGCAGAATCGCCACCAGGGCGTTCTCTTGGTACTCCGCTCTACTCGGGATAGCTAGGTTGTTACAGCGTAATAATAAATATACTACGTTACTGTCATAAGTCTGCCGTGTGCGCTTTCCAGTTATCTACTTAAACAGTTTAGAACAATATTAGTGTTTCATACACGACAGTTTGGCGACGAGGATGGGATGTTTAAGTTGGAAGTCACAGAGTTAGCATTTCAAGCGGCTCCAGCGAGGCAGAAGTAAACGACGAACAACCAGGGAGACGTTCGGTGAGTGAAAGGACCGTCGAACAGGAGATGGCATTCGTTAAGCCAGAGGATTTCCACTTCGAGGAAAGTGAGGAAAGTTTTGATAGTTATCGCCAGCGGTTAGAGCAGTACTTCGCAGCAAATGGATTGGACACTCGAGATGAGAAAACCAAAGCGGTATTTCTTACGGTGGTAGGAAAAAGGGCACATAGCTTGCTGATGGATTTGTGTGCACCAGATAAGCCATCGGGTAAAACATATGAAGTACTGGCGGGAATGCTAGAAAAGCACTATATCCCGAAAACCAACTTTATTGCCGAGAGATGCAAGTTTCACGAAAGAAACCAAAAGGAAAACGAAACAATAAGTGAGTACATTGCAAGTTTGAGAAAGTTAGCAGCCACATGCAAATTTGGAACATTTTTAGATGAAGCACTGCGTGATAGGTTTGTCTGTGGAGTTAAGAGCAGTGAGCTAAGAGATCGGTTACTCAATGCTGCTCACACAAAAGACTTAACATTACAGCTCGCAGTTGAAATGGCGCTTTCTTTTGAGGTAACAAAAGGCAACAGTGCGCAACAGTTTGCACAGAAAGGCTATAAAGCTAATGTGGTGGAAAAGAAGGCTAACCTAAAGCATAGAGAGGCTACAGTAAAGTCTACTGCTAAGGGAAAGCCCTGCTATCGCTGCAATGGAAAAGGCCACAGACCAGATGAATGCAGGTTCAAGGACGCAGAGTGTCACCAGTGCAAGAAAAAGGGACACATCGCAAAAGCATGCCGTTCACCTAAAGAAGGAAGCTATGGCAAGGCATCGAAAGGGACCAGGCATTTGGAATGTTGCCACGCTCTCAAGCACGGGACATGTACAAATTCCAGCGCTATCAAGCAGCAGAGAAGACTTGGTTGCAACGCTCCCCAGCAAGTGGACCAGAGCAACGCTCACAGTCTTCGGGCAGATGAAGATCCTATCCAGCCTCAGCTCTGCAGTGCCAGTGCCGACAAGGTGCATGGTGGATGCTGTACAGAACATTGACACTGGTCAGACATTGGACAG
Organism: Lampris incognitus; assembly: GCF_029633865.1. Lineage (NCBI taxonomy): Eukaryota > Metazoa > Chordata > Actinopteri > Lampriformes > Lampridae > Lampris > Lampris incognitus. The sequence goes on from NC_079211.1 coordinate 109,352,925, forward strand.
TGGAGGGGCCGAACTTTTTGCAATGGACACGGGTAAAGGTGACATTGTGAAACCCTACTATGTGTATGTCAGTGTAAATGGTACAAGGGTGAAAATGGAGGTAGACACTGGCGCAGCCGTGTCAGTGATATCTGAAACTCTACTTAAACGCAGGTTTAAAGATGTGAAACTTAGTCCTGCAAATTGTGTGCTGAAAACCTACAGTGAGGAATCATTGCCGTTGATAGGAAAATTCGCTGCAAAGGTGAAATGCAAGGAACGCTCAGAAAAGCTAGAACTACTAGTCGTGAAAGGAAGAGGTCCTGCATTAATGGGCAGAGACTGGATAAGTCAATTAAAGCTAGACTGGTCAAGAGTCGACAGAGTGGCTCCTGATACAGTGGATGATGTGTGTGCCAGACATGCATCAGTGTTCAAACCTGAGCTAGGCAAGTTAAAAGGTATTGAAACCAGACTACATGTAGTTCCAGATGCAGTGCCCAAGTTCTGTAAGCCTAGAAACGTGCCTTATGCATTAAGAGAAGCCGTAGAGAGAGAACTGGCAAAATTGGAAGCTGAAGGTGTCGTCTCACCCATTAATTACAGTGAGTGGGCAGCTCCAATAGTTTGTGTGCCTAAAAAGGATGATAGTGTGAGAATATGTGGAGACTACAAGGTCACCATCAATCCATGGTTGAATGTGGAACAGTATCCACTACCCAAAACCCAAGATTTATTTGCTAAACTAGCAGGAGGTCAGCAGTTTACCAAATTAGACTTGTCGCAGGCTTATCAGCAAGTTCTGTTAGAGGACAATTCAAGACACTACCTAACTATCAACACACACAGAGGGTTGTATCACTACAATAGGTTACCCTACGGTGTTGCTAGCGCCCCTGCTATTTTTCAAAAGATTATGGATCAGGTTCTTCAGGGCATGGAAGGGGTCATCTGTTATTTAGATGACATCTTAGTTACTGGAAAAGATACAGAAAGGCACCTGACTAACTTGGAAGAGGTGCTTAGTAGACTTGAAACTTACAATCTCAGGGTTAAAAGAGAGAAGTGTGCATTCATGCAGAACAGCGTTTCATACTTAGGGCATGTCATTGATGCCAGGGGCATACATCCAATGAAGGAAAAGACAGATGCTATTCAGAGGGCTCCAGTTCCGAAAAATGTAACTGAACTCAGGTCATTCTTAGCTCTGTTAAACTACTATGGGAAGTTTATCCCTAATCTATCTACTCTGATTCATCCAATGACAGCATTGCTGCATAAAGATGCAACCTGGGAATGGTCAGAGAAATGTCAAAGTGCATTTGATAGTGCAAAGAAGTCTCTTCAGTCAGATAAATTGTTAGTACATTTTGATGCAGAATTACATATCATACTAGCATGTGATGCTTCTCCTTATGGAGTTGGTGCTGTAATCAGCCACAAAATGAAAGATGGAAGTGAGAGACCTATCGCATTTGCATCCAGAATGTTAACTAAAACAGAACAGAATTACTCTCAACTGGAAAAAGAGGCACTGGGTCTTGTTTTTGGAGTTTTGAAATTCCATGAGTATCTTTATGGAAGGAAATTCTTGTTATTGACAGACCACAAGCCACTGTTGAAAATTCTGGGGCCTAAAACAGGTGTGCCAACACTGGCCGCTGCTAGATTACAAAGGTGGGCTCTAATTTTGGCAGCGTATACATACGAAATGCAGTACAAGAAGTCAGAGCAGCATAGCAATGCTGATGCTTTATCAAGATTACCTGTGAAGCCTGATGTAGATGTGGTGTCAAACCCAATTTACAGAGTGTCTTACCTGGAAGACTTACCTCTTACTGCTAGAGAAATAGCCAAAGAAACAGACAGAGATCCTGTGTTAAGAGTGGTTAAACAGTTGGTGTTAACTGGATGGCCTAAACATGTACAGGATGAGTCACCGAAGCCTTATTTTCAGAGAAAATTAGAGCTTAGCATTGAGGATGATTGTTTATTATGGGGTTACCGTGTGGTAGTGCCTGATAAACTAAGAGACAGGCTATTGTCGGAATTACATGAGCACCACTGGGGAATAGTTAAAATGAAGTCCTTCGCCAGAAGTTTATTCTGGTGGCCTACATTAGATGACAGTATTGAACGTGAAGTGAATCAGTGTACTATTTGTCAGCAGCAGCATAGTATGCCTGCTACCGCACTGATACATACATGGAAATGGTCTTCGAGTCCATGGGAAAGAGTACATCTTGATTTTGCTGAGGACCACAAGCAGATGTTTTTAGTAGTGATGGATGCCTATGCTAGATGGCCAGAGATAGTTCCCATGACCACTACTACTTCATCTAAGACAATTGAAGCAATGAGAAATTTATTTGCAGCTTATGGGTTGCCTAAAGAGGTTGTAACTGATAACGGACCTCAGTTCGTATCGCAAGTGTTTGAGTCATTTTTGACTAAAAATGGAGTAAAACACATCAAGTCACCTGCATACCATCCTGCAAGTAATGGTTTAGCTGAAAGATTGGTCCAAAATCTTAAGGAATCCCTTGCAAAGAATAGAGCCATTGGTGGTATGACGCTTGAGCACTGTGTAGCATATTTTCTGATTGGGTACAGAAACACACCCCATACTAAGACAGGAAAGACCCCAGCTGAGCTATTTCTGAGAAGACATGTGCGAACCAGGTTGTGTCTTATCAAACCAAAGTTCTCAGAGAATGCAGACCGAGTCTGAACCAAATCTTCCCCGTGTTAGGTCTTTTAAGGTTGGTCAACACGTGTTGGTAAAAAATTACAGGGGAGGGGAGAAATGGTTGAATGGAGTTATAAGTGAAGTGTTGGGTCCTGTCACATACAGTGTTGAAGTAAATGGAAATTGTGTGAAAGACATGTGAACCAGATGTTGGGTGTCAAGGGAAATCCAAATCAGACTCAAATGGACTCTTGTGATAGAGCTTCTTGGGAGATTGATGATTTCAATGCAGACACTGATGTGTCAGAACATCCTGAACCACAGGTTGTGGAAGAACGACCTGTAGAACCACCACCGCCAGTTGTGGAAAGGAACACTCGTCCTGTGAGAGACAGACGTCCTCCTGATAGACTGAACTTGTGACTGACATGCAGATGGGTTGTAAAAAAAAAAAAAGAAAAGAAATCTGTAATGTAATGTATGGTTACTGTTGAAGACATACTGTACATGTTTATGAGTTTAAGAGCAAAAAGGATATGTTAAAATCCTAGAAAAAAAATGAAGTTTGAATTTACAGGGGAGGAGCTGTGGTGTTCCCAACACAGAATGTTAACCAGTGTGGGTTGGTTGGTTTTGAATGTGCACATTCAAATGTGATTGGTGCTGAATGAGGTGGAGGTCAGCTATTGGTTGTTCCTGAAGAGTATATAAGGCAGAATCGCCACCAGGGCGTTCTCTTGGTACTCCGCTCTACTCGGGATAGCTAGGTTGTTACAGCGTAATAATAAATATACTACGTTACTGTCATAAGTCTGCCGTGTGCACTTTCCAGTTATCTACTTAAACAGTTTTAGAACAGTATTAGTGTTTCATACACCACAATGTCCGACGACAGAAAGCCACACGTCGCGCTCTCTGCGTGCAGGGGCGGAGCATATCAGAAGCATCTAGAAAGGGGGGGATCTTATCCAGAAAGGGCCAGTGTGGGTGAAGGCTTCTGTTCCAACCAAGCAGTTACACACCTGATCCCACTAATCAACCAGTAGAGTCTTTGCAGAGGAACTTGATTAAGGGACACAGGTGTGTAATTGCTTGGTCGGAACAAAAACCTTCACCCACACTGGCCTTTTCTGGATAAGTTTGCCCGCCCCTGATCTAGAACAGTGGTGCCCAACCCTGCCCCTGGAGAGCCTGCCGGTTTTCACTCCAACCCTGATTTAACACATCTGATTCAATTAATGAAGGTCTTGATCAGTAAGTAATTATTATTAGTAGTAGTAGTAGTAGTAGTAGGTAAGTTAAATTAGGTTTAAAGTGAAAAACAGCAGGATGGTAGCTCTCCAGGGGCAGGGTTGGGCACCACTGTTCTAGAAGCAGCTAGATCAGTTATCATATTTTTTATTACACTTTACTGAACGTAATGTTATAGCAGAGGTCTCGAAGAGGATAAAATTGGTTCATGATGTGATATTGTGTTTGTTGTGTGTGTGTGTGTCTATGAGCCGTATGCAGCCACTAATCAAGTAAAGTGCTGCGTGTGATCTCAGCCCTTGTCTGCTGACGGATATGGGGCGGGCGAGACTAACTAACACAACTACCCTCCACGTTGAGAGTTGACGCTAAGGGGTACCCAAAGTGATGAACAGGGGTCCTGATGAAGTGTCCCTATGTGACAAGTGTTGGTTCGAATCATCCTTCATTCACGCGCTGACATGCTCTTGTCAATGTGTTCCGGTGTTAGTCTCTTAATGCTGGACGTTTTGTACACCATGAACATCATACCATACATGTACAGTCTTTGTTACTGTATTTTTATGCTTGGGTATTACTGTTAGGATGAAGTTGTTCATCCTGCTTTTCTACAGTTCACGAATTTCAGAATGACCCACGCCCCCTGATTAATCATCTATTAATCAGGATTTAAGTGTACATTGTAATTGGCTTTACAGTGGTATCCCTCAATATAGCCGATGGTTCTTTCCATTCGTTTTCATTTGTTTTGTTTGGTTTTTTTTTATTTCCCCCCTTTTTTCTCCCCAATTGTATCCGGCCAATTACCCCTTTCTACCGAGCCTTTCCGGTCGCTGCTCCACCCCCTTTGCCGATCCGGGGAGAGCTGCAGACTACCACATGCCTCCTCCGATACGTGTGGAGTCGCCAGCCGCTTCTTTTCACCTGACAGTGAGGAGTTTCGCCGGGAGGACGTAGCGCGTGGGAGGATCACGCTACTCCCCCCAGTTCCCCCTCCCCCCGAACAGCCGACCGACCGACCGACCAGAGGAGGCGCTAGTGCAGCGACCAGGACCCATACCCACATCCGGCTTCCCACTTGCAGACACAGCCAATTGTGTCTGTAGGGACGCCCGACCAAGCCGGAGGCAACACGGGGATTCGGACCGGCGATCACCGTGTTGGTAGGCAACGGAATAGACCGATACGCTACCCGGACGCCCCAGACATTTGCATACATTTATGTATCTTTTTCCCTGTTCCCTCTGTACCCCAGAATTGAGGGTGAGCCAGTGGCAACAGCGCAGCAATATGGAAACTGTCCCAGATGAGAAGCTTAATTGTGATGCAACTACAGACGCTATATGTAAAAAGGCAAATCAACGGTTGTTCTTTTCAAGGAAGTTGCAAATTTTCAATGTGGACATGACACCGATGAAAGTGTTTTATTCTTTTATTGAGTCTGTCCTTTCTTTTTCTAGGATTTTCTGGTTTGGCAGTCTTTGTCTTAAAAATAAGGACAAAAAAATTGTCAAGCTTTGCCGTAGGACTCCTGGTGCTAGTCTTGATGACCTTCAGCACCTGCATGAAGTGAGGGTCATCTCAAAGGCACAGGCTGTTGTTTTGGACCTTCAGCGTCTTCTGCATGTTGGGTTCCAGATGTTTCCATCAGGGCGGAGGTTCAGTGTCCCCAAAAGTAACACTACTAGATACAGATTGTCCTTTGTTCCAGCTGCTATTGTTTTTTGTTTTTGTTTTTTACCCCGAATGTCACCGTGAGGCATATATTCACAAAGATAGTGAATTATGGCGACGTTTAGCCCACCAGGAAACTTTTGTTTTGATAAACCGACGGAATGGACTGACTGGAAAAGTCGCTTCGAGAGATTCAGAATGGCGACCAAGCGCCACAAGGAAGATGGTGAAGTACAAGTAGTACTCTAATATATGCGATGGGGAGTGAAGCAGAGAATATTTTTAAGTCTTTCACTTTTGCTGAAGCAGCACACGAGAAGGATTACAATGTAGTCATGGATAAATACAACGAGTACTTCATCCGTAAACGGAATATAATCCACGAGCGAGCCATTTCCCATCAGCGGGGGCAACAGCCAGGTGAGAAAGCAGACATTTATCAGAGCCCTTTATGAGCTATCAGAGCACTGCGAGTTCGGGATAAACAGGGATGAGAATATTCGTGACCGGATCGTGGTAGGGATTCTAGATAAACAGCAGTCTCGTAAGTTGGAACTCATGAATGATCTCAGGCTAGCACAAACAACACAGTCAGTGCGTCAGTCAGAGACCGTTAGCATGCAAATTAGCAAGCAAGGGCAAGCTACAAGCGCTGCTGCAGCTGTGCAAGAGGTGCACACACAAGGCGCGTGGAAGAAAAACCCGAAATGGCAACGTAACGCTAAACAGAGCGGAGGCAAAGACTCCAGAAACACGGAGCGCCGAGGAAATTGCGGCAGATGTGGTAAAATGCAACACAAAAATCAGCAAAGATGCCCAGCGTTCAAATCAGTATGCAACAAGTGCAACAAAAATTGACATTGGGAGAGAATGTGTGAGAGCAAATCGGTGAGTGAAGTTACAAAGACTGATGAACAGAATGCATACTTTTTGGGATCAGTGAATGCAAACTTGAGTGATGAAAAATGGACATTGCAGCTTCTCATTGGTGCAACACCAGTGGAGTTTGAGGTTGATACTGGAGCAGACGCTAGTGTTATGTGTGAACAGACTTTCAATATGCCAATTCCAGAGAGAGAATTAAAGCAGACCAGCATTTCACTATGCAGTCCAGGGGGTCAATTGAATTGTCAAGGGCAATTTCAAGCATGCACCATATACAAGGGCAAGTCATACTCATTCCCAGTGTATGTTATCAGAGAGCAGAGTGTCAATAACTTACTCAGCCATTCCACTGCAGCAGAGATGGGCCTTGTGAAGCGAGCCAAGGGGGTCCATAATGCATTTGGACAGCATGGCAATCTCAAGACAGAGCCTGTAAAGATACAGTTAAAGGACAATGCCACACCATATGCGGTGCACACAGCGCACAGGGTCCCGATACCACTAATGCACAAGGTTAGAGAAGAGCTGCGCCGGATGGAGGAGAACAGCATTATAGAGGAGATAACAGAGCCGACAGATTGGTGTACCCCTATGGTGCCCATCCTGAAAAGGTCTGGAAAAGTGCGAATATGCATGGATCTAAAGAAACTGAATGAACAGGTCAAGAGAGAGAGATTCATCTTATCTACAACGGAGGAGATCATAGCCAAGCTGAGCGAAGCAATGGTGTTCTCCAGCCTCAACGCAGCCTCAGGATTTTTCCAGATCCCTTTGCACAGTGACAGTGCCAGGCTGACGATGTTCATCACTCCATTCGCCAGGTACTGTTTCTGACGCTTACCGTTTGGAATAACAAGCGCACCAGAGATATTTCAAAGAAAAATTACAGAGACATTGCATGGCCTACAGGGGGCAGCTGTGTACATGGACGACATAGTCGTGTACAGAAGGGACATCGAAGAACACGACCTTCGGCTTCAGAAAGTCCTGGAGAGAGTCGAGTCCGCTGGACTTAAGCTCAACAAGGAAAAGTGTGTGCTTAGGCAGAAACAGCTTCACTTCCTGGGACATGTGATCGATGCCACTGGCGTGCGACCAGATCCAGCCAAAGTGGAGGCTATCCGAGAGCTTACCACACCAGAGAATGTGCAGGACCTGAAACGAGTCCTTGGCATGGTGAACTATCTCGGTAAATATGTGCCAAATCTATCCACAGTGGGCCAACCACTGTATGAGCTGCTAAGGTCCAAGACAGCATAGACCTGGGGGCCAGCACAACAGACAGCATTTGAGAGGCTTAAAGAGCGCCTAGTGACATCGTCTGTGTTGACATTCTACGACATCAACAAACCCACCGCACTCTCAGCTGATGCAAGTAGCTATGGGATCGGTGGCATGCTACAGCAGCTCCATGGGGAAGACTGGAAGCCAGTAGCATACTGCTCCAGGAGATCGACTGACGTGGAAACCAGATACACACAGATTGAAAAAGAGTGTTTGGCGTGTGTCTGGGCCTGCGAGCGGTTTGAAAAATACCTCTATGGCCTCGAGAGTTTCAAACTAGTGACAGACCACAAGCCGTCGGTCCCACTAATGAACAGCAAGGACAATGTTCCATTATGGTGCCAGAGACTTCTTATGTGTCTCATGAGGTTTAAACCCATAGCTGAGCATGCACCTGGAAAGACACTGGTTGTGGCAGACACACTGTCAAGGAGCCCTGTGCGCCACATGGAGAACGAGAGGGACACACACTCAGATGTGGAGTGCTACATCGCAGCTGTCATTGAGAACATGCCTACTACACCACAGAAGCTGGCCAGCATCAGAGCAGCCACAGCAGTGGATGAGACGCTACTGACGGTGATCAAACACATCAGGTCACGGTGGCCTGAACACGTGAGTTAAGTCCCAGGTAACATAAGAGAGTATTTTCCAATATAAAGTGAACTTTCAGAGTATAAGGGAATGGTTACTAGGGGATGCTGAATAGTGATACCTGAGACATTGAGAACAGACATTCTTGAAAGGATTCATGATGGACATCAGGGCCTCACAAAATGTCAGGAGAGGGCAAATGCCTCTGTCTGGTGGCCGGGCATTTCCTCACAGAGAAAACACAAGGTCTTGTCATGTCAGTTTTGCTGTGAGTCAAGAAGAGCACAGCAAAAGGAGCCATTGATCTCTACTCCGCTCCCTGACAGGCCATGGAAGCGTAAAGCTCTGGACCTGCGTGAGTACAACAAACAGAACTATTCAGTTATCTCAGACTACATAGAGATTCTACACATGACAACAACAACCAGTGCTCAAGTCGCTCTGAAGCTAAAAGCAACATGTGCCCAGTACGACATACCGGATGTGGTCGTGAGTGACAATGGGCCACAGTTCTCGAGCGCCGAGTTTCAAGACCTGGCCCATGAGCTCGATTTTAAACATATCACCTCGAGCCCACACAACGCACAAGGAAATGGTCATGCTGAAAGGGCCATGCAGACTGCAAAGAGAATCCTGAAACAGAAGGACCCTCTCATTGCACTCATGTGCTACAGGTCAACTCCGTGCAGCACCATGGGAGCCAGCCCAGCTGAGTTCCTAATGGGCCGGAAGATCAGGACGATGCTTCCTACCCTCAAGAGAAACCTGCAATGGCCTAATTTGCAATGGATCAAGCAGAAGGACAAGGCCGAAAAGAAGAAGCAAGCCTTCTATTATAACCAACGTCATGGGGTGAGATCCCTAACTCCACTGCAGCCAGGTGGTCATGTTCTCACCAAGCTGGACCACCAGAAATCCTGGACAACTCCTGCAGTAATGACCAGTGAGAGTGTCACACCACACTCTTACCTCATCGAGACACAGCAGGGTGGAACGTTTCGGCATAACCATCGCCATCTCCAGGCGATGCCTGCTCCAGAGTCAGCTGGGAGCATAGCGCCTGTCTCACCTGTTTGCAAGGACGCCAGTCAAGAGCCTTATGACACAGTTGGACAGGGGACTGGTCCACACACCCCCAGTGTCAGCATACATGCTGGTACAGAGAAACTGTCACAGACCATGTCTGGACGGGTCATTAAACCCGTTGTTAGACTGGACTTGTGAGTGACTGTGTTCTCACATCTCATGACCTTTGAGGGGATATTCATTTATGAAAATAGGGGGGAAGAAAAGGGTGAACAGAAGGAAAAAAAAGAGTTCCAGATGGCAAACTATATAACTAAGGAGTTATTTGGAAATGTCAAAAGAGTTCCAGAGTGTAATAGGTTGTGAAATGTTAAACTGAATGTTGAAGCCTTATTGTTGCTGTCAGTGTGGTAGGAGTTTTATTGATGCTACAGAGGAATAGCACTGTTTACATAATATTTAAAATAATGTTTTATCTGTTTACTTTAAAAGGTGAAAGAAAAACTAAAAGGGGGAGATGTCATAGTATTACAATTAATACGGTAATGTGCACGACAGTGATGGAAACTGTGAGATGTGGCTGTACATGAAAGGGGTTTTACGACAGTAGACTATGCATCATGAAGGTCATGTTGCACACATGTGAGCTGACCTGTTAGCTGAATAAAGTAGACACTTAACCTGCTCCGTTTGACTGGACATTCCGTGATTTATTACAGACTACTGTCTGTAAAGCAAATTGCCGCTGAGAGCATTAAAGTTTTACCCTACACAGTAGCTATTTGAGGTGTGCTTACCTACTACCTGCTGTGTAGCTGATTTTCGAGAAATCATCATGTAAACGCCCACATATTGAATGTGCAGTGTTGATAATGGAGTGATTGTACTTGATTTATGTGGACCTGATGAAGGCCGTCTGGTCAATGCACATGGTCCTTTTTAATATCTTGCCCTCTGTACTAAAGGCTTTTAACTTTTTTAGTCAAAAGCCTTTCACTTCTGCGCTCTGGTGGCCGAGCGGAATAAACCGCCGTTCTGGCAACCCGCTCGTCACGTGGCTGGGAGGTTCGTATCCCAGACTCGCCGTAACCGGTCACGGCCAGAGCGTCCACGGGGTAAGGTATTCATTAGGCCACCCTTACCCGAGGGATAATGGGTGTAGATCGGTGTAGTGTTCGGGGACTCGTCGTTCTCCAGCGACCCCTCTGGCCCATCCGGGCGCCTGCAGCCAAGCAACCGAAAGCATTCCCCCTACGCTCCCTTCGCGGCCTGAATGTAATGGAATCCCTTTGAGGCTTCAGCGTGTAAACTAGCGAGAGCAGCCGACACGCGCTAGAAGGAAGCTGGTGTTACAACTATCTCCTTCCTGTGGAAACGTGAGCCAGGGGAGTTATTCGACAAGAGTTCCGGCCATATGCCATAGGGTTAATCGGGTGGGATAAGGGGAAAAATTAGAAATAAATGTTAAAAAGATACAAAAAAAGCCCTTCACTGAAAAGCCAAACTGTGCAAGGATGCCTTGGTACTTGGATTTTAGCACCTCCCCATTTCTCATTAGCAAGCATCCAAACTGCCATCATCACATGCCTCCATCTTTTTCTCCAACGGTGCATCAGTACAGCTTTCAGAGCCGCATTGCCTTCCTCAGTAAATATTACTTTATCATAACATTTACTCACACACCATTTTGAGTCGCATTTCCGCTAATATGGGTTTCATGGGACACGTGAAGAACATAAACGGGCTGGTATCAAACCCAGGACCGTCTTTCGTGTGATTTCCCTGCAGAAATCATCAAACTCTAAACACCTGTCACCCCACAGTCCTCTCCCATCTTGACCATTACACACCCCTTGTCCCCATCTTCATCTTCAGGTTACTAATCTTTATCATCCATTCTTTGAATTGTCCATGCTGCTTTTATCCATTTCAAGGTCACAAAGCCTGCAGTCTATCCCAGCAGGCACTGGGTGGAAGGCAGGGAAACACCCAACTTCTACCAGGGTCTGTTTTAAGACCCTGTTGAACCTCTTTACTCGATTTTGACAAAAGGGGGCAGAGAAAATTAAAGAGGTCGATATATCAAAAATCAAACAGGAGACACACTGGGGGCGGCACGGTGACACAGTGGTTAGCGCGGTCGCCTCACAGCAAGAAGGTCCTGGGTTCGAGCCCCGGGGTAGTCCAAATTTGGGGGGTCATCCCGGGTCGTCCTCTGTGTGGAGTTTGCATGTTCTCCCCGTGTCTGCGTGGGTTTCCTCCGGGGGCTCCGGTTTCCTCCCACAGTCCAAAGACATGTAGGTCAGGTGAATCGGCCATACTAAATTGTCCCTAGGTGTGTGTGTGTGTGTGTGTGTGTGTGTGTGTGTGTGTGTGTGTGTGTGTGTGTGTGTGTGTGTGTGTGTGTGTGTGGACCCTATGATGGCCATTCAGGGTGTCTCCCCGCCTGCCACCCAATGACGGCTGGGATAGGCTCCAGCATCCCCGCGACCCTGAGAGTAGGATAAACGGTTTGGATAGTGGATGGATGGATGGATGGATGGATGGATGGAGTCGGGCTGGGAGTAGTCTCCCGGTTAGAATTCCTGTGACGAGATTTCAAAGTGCCAGTGATTGACAAGCCAGTACAGCCAATCAAAGGGTTGCCATTGGACTCAAGCGGAGAGGAAACAACAAACGATTGAGATTAATTTTTCCTGGACCTCCAAGTTGTGTTTTCATCTTGAGGACCAGGAGACACACCTGGACAAATCCCCTGTCAGTCATTGCCTCCACACAGCTGCTTTAGGTTGATTTCAGTCAGTGGTTTGGTTCCTAGGCAGCACACAAGAACCGAAAATACCGCTTGAACCTTTGCTGCCATGTTTTATCCATTTTGTCACTATAATTGACAAGTGAGATTGTCTCCAGCAGCACACCGGGTGGCGACTGGGCGCTTTTCAGGAGCGCATGAAGCGCCAGGAGAAACCAGGCAGATCAGCAACACACACCTGTGTCCAATTAGCCTTCCACTGTGTGTGTGTGTGTGTGTGTGTGTGTGTGTGTGTGTGTGTGTGTGTGTGTGTGTGTGTGTGTGTGTGTGTGTGTGTGTGTGTGTGTGTGTGTGTGTTGGTAGGTTGACAGCCGAGGGATTGAAGAGCTCTGTGGGGAGGGTAAAACTTTAGACTGTGCATGGAACTATGGGACAAAATGGACCATTGCTAACAGGGACTCCCTATTTGTATGGCATTTTACCCGGATGATGCCACCTTAACCACCCCCCCCCCTTTTTTTCTCCCCAATTGTATCTGGCCAATTACCCCACTCTTCCGAGCCGTCCCGGTCGCTGCTCCACCCGCTCTGCCGATCCGGGGAGGGCTGCAGACTACCACATGCCTCCCCAGATACATGTGGAGTCGCCAGCCGCTTCTTTTCACCTGACAGTGAGGAGTTTCGCCAAGGGGACGTAGCGCGTGGGAGGATCAAGCTACCCCCCCCCCCCGAACAGGCGCCCCGACCAACCAGAAGAGGCGCTAGTGCAGCGACCAGGACACACCCATATCCGACTTCCCACGCGCAGACACGGTCAGTTGCGTCTGTAGGGACGCCCGATCAAGCAGGAGGTAACACGGGGATTTGAACCGGCGATCCCCATGTTGGTAGGCAACAGAATAGACCGCTACGCTACCCGGACGCCCTCACCTTAACCATTTCTAACCTTATCGGTTTTAACCTTAACCCCCAAACCAGCCCTGGCCCTCACCTTAACCTGTTGTTAACCCCCTGGGGAGATGGTGCTCGAACAGTGTCCCGATGCACACGACCCTCAGAATGGGAAGCAGTTGGATAAATAGTGGAAGTCAGGATAACAGAGAGAGAGAACTAAGCACCATGGTGTTGCACGAGCCTCAGGACTTGCTTAATTTCTCAAATATAGAAAATATTTCATAACATTTAGATAAGGTATTCCATGGGTGTATTAAAACATAATTATTTTAGAAATGATTAAAAGAACCCACGGGCATTTGGGGGGGGGGATAAGGGAAAAACCTCCGTATTGGGCAGTAGAAGCGTAGCCTTGCTGGTAGCGAAGCTGCTTTCTGACAGGAAGGTTGCGAGTTTGGATCTGCAGGCCACTGAGAGAATGTAGTATTGGTGGAGGTGAATGAAAGCTGTTTTTTTAAACAACTGCTAGGTGATATTGAGCAAGGCACTCAAATCCAAACTGCCCTGGCAGAGCTTCTCAGAGTCCAACACCAGATGATCTGCTGGCCCGGAGCATTTCCCAGATGTGAACACAGGACGCTTTTAACATTATAGTAGAATAAAATAGAATTGAATAGAATACTCTTTGTTAGTCATTTTGTACATATATACAGATTAAATTTACTCTCTGCGTTTAACCCATCCTAGCTGTGATGCTAGGAGCAGTGGCAGCTGCAGCAACCGGGGACCAAATCCAGTTAGTTCTTCCTATTGCCTTGCTCAGGGGCACAGACAGGAGTACTAACCCTAACATACATGTCTTTTTGATGGTGGGAGGAAACCGGAGCCCCCAGAGGGAACCCACGCAGACACGGGGAGAACCTGCAAACTCCACATAAAAAGGACCTGAGACGGCCTGGGGTTCAAGCCCAGGACCTTCTTGCTGTGAGTCAACGGCACTAACCAGTGGGCCGCCGTGCCGCTGCAGTATAGCAAACTGCTGTGAAGATCCAATTATTTTTCCTTTGGATGAATTTAAGCTTAACGAAGAAAAAAAGAAACAGGACTTTTTGTGGTTTCAAGGTTTCCACGGGACACTGACAACGCCATCCAGATCCCTGACTAGCACATTACGTTAATGTCTCATGAAGCACCAGTTGTCTCGTCCCCCCCAGACGCCGGTGGTTCCCTTCCCTCGGCGCGAACAGTGGAGTCAGGACATGGATCAAGGCAGTTCGCCCATCTGCTCGGCTCACTGAGGGTCACTCCGGGCTGACACGTGACGACATTGAAATTCCTCCCCGTTTCTAGCGGCTTCTGCTGCCAAATTCAGCTGAATGACCACATCAAACAAGCTCCACATCATGTGCTGTGGGGGGGGGGCGTGAGAGCATTACAATGACAGTTTCAGGGAAGGGAGGGGCTATTTCAGCTTATTTATTATAATTAATATTTTTTTCCACTCCGTCTGCTGATGGCGGGCTCTGACTAGCGGATGGGAAATGACGTGCGGTGAGTGTTACTTCCTGTCCAGACAAAATTATGAGGGAAACGGACAAGGCAGTCCGACTGTTCCAGCCACTTTATTCTGATCAGTACAAATATAAGGACTCTGTTATTCGCACACCACACTCTACAATCTGCCATTTTCTCCACAGAGCATTAGCAAAAGAACAGAAAATATGATTAGAACTTCAAAAACAATATACAGAGATCAAAACGGAAATGAGCTGAGACGTTGAGAACAAGGCCTACGCCAAACCTCCCCTCTCTCCCTCTCTCTCTCTAGGGACAGTCTTTCAGTACCAAAACATGAGTAGAAAACACCGGCCGGACTGGCGTCTCCCAGGAATGTGATGAACGGAGCTGATTTTAGCTGGATGACAGCCAAGGTGGAGGTGCTGTCAACGCCGTGGGACTGAGAACATGTCAGAGGACATCCCATCACTCAGCAGCCAGATGATGCATCAACTCCAACTACATCTAAATACCAAGCACCATCTCTCCTCCATCTCTGTCTGGTGAGCGACCTCAGCTGCTCTGTCAACAAACCTCCACCTAACTCTAAAAGTCTGAAGAAGAATAAAAAATAAAATATTTTTTTCCTTTAATCCCCAAAGGTGAACATGTTTATGTTCACACCCTGTAGATACTAGGAAGGTCTTCACATCGATGGCATCAGAAATTCAAAAGCACCAGTGTCTTTGGGAGCCAACTGACACAAAACACCTCTGGGGGCATTAGGCGTTGGTTTTATGGGGTCAGGGTTAGACTAAACACCCTCATCGGAGGACACTGGTGGTCAAATGGACTCCCTAGGCAAAACACAGGAGCACTATCATATCAGGTGACATCATTTTAAGAAATTTTTTTTTGGATTTCCCCCCCTTTTTTTTCCCCATTTGTACCTGTCCAATTATCCCACTCTTCTGAGCCGTCCCAGTCACTGCTCCACTCCCTCTGCCGAGCCGGGGAGGGCTGCAGAATACCACATGCCTCCTCCGATACATGTGGAGTCGCAAGCCGCTTCTTTTCACCTGACAGTGAGGAGTTTCACCGGGGGGACGTAGCACGTGGGAGCTATCCACCCCCCCCCCCCCCGAACAGGCGCCCCGACCGACCGACCGACCGACCGACCAGAGGAGGCGCTAGTGCAGCAACCAGGACACATACCCACATCCGGCTTCCCACCCGCAGACACGGCCAATTGTGTCTGTGGGGGCGCCCGACCAAACCGGAGGTAACACGGGGATTCAAACCGGCGATCCCCGTGTTGGTAGGCAACGGAATAGACCGCCACGCCACCCGGACGCCCCGTCAGGTGAGAGCTTGATTCTATCTTTTGATAGAATTAAGCTGTCACCTCGGGGGCAGATAAGTACTGTGCAGTGTTAACACTACTTGAAAAAGACCCCATAATGCGTAACATAGACCCCGTTTACACTTGGTTTTAAAATGCGTTTTGGGCGACCGGATCACAAGGGGACAGCGAGACACATCGCCGTTTACACCTGTGTTTATCATGCGTCTCCAAATGCGTCCTGCTGACCACTTTTGATCAGATTTCGTTACTCCGAAGAAGGATGATAAGATTTCCTGTTACGTCCTTGTCGGGGACGCATCGGGACGCATTAGCGTTTACGCTACAAAATATATGTGGTCAAATGCATCCCAGACCATCTCGGCAAGTGGTTTGAGTAACCGGTCCACAAACCGTTTTGGTGGTCATTTACACCTGTATGTAGCGCTGTCCACTTGTGATCCGATCGCAAAAACAAAAAAAACCAAACCAAAAAACAACCGCATTTTAAAACCAAGTGTAAACGGGGTCATACTTACAAACACAGCGTGTAATATGAACTCCAGTGCGTTTTATTTCCTCCTGCGTCATGTTTGTACCGTACTTACACTGCAAAGTTACATCCCTGCCGGGAGACTTTCACGCTGAAACACCGCGTTACCCTGCACCGAGACTACTCACTCATCAGTTAGTATACAGCTCAATAAACCGGATGTCATATCACAGCGTTACCGAGTTGAAATTAAGTCTCAACAGGAAGTACTTTCTAGACTGCCAGTAGTTACGATGCAAGTTTGTTGATGTTATTTAAGGCGCTGGACTTTCTGCAGAGGGAAAAGATGGATTTTCTGTGTACCTCCGGCCTCGTGCCAAGAGTGGCTTCCGGCCGCGAGGGTCAAACACATATAAACTCAATTTAAAGGTGAATTTTCCTCAACATGAAAAAAATATTTTTTCCCAGGCGCCGCTGCCTTTGAATAAATCACGGGCTAACTGAGAGTAAGCGCTCCGTCATTACGCTGCACAGCTCTCGTTTTATTTCATACCGACAGTGAATTAACGGACGGCCCCTGCAGCGACGACAGACGCTTAAGTCTTTAACAACATAATTTTCTGCTGTGATGAGTCATAAAAACACAGACCCAGCCTCTCCGGGGAGGACTGCACCTCCACCACGCACCTCCATCGGTTGGATGATTATTTGTGAGGTGAACCCTCCCCCCCTTCCCGCCTTTCTCCCCAAGTGTATCCGGCCGATTACCCCACTCCCGGTAGCTGCTCCGATCCGGGGAGGGCTGCAGACGACCATATACCTCCTCCCATACTTGTGGAGTCGCCAGCCGCTTTTTTTCACCTGACTGTGAAGAGTTTCGCCGTTCCGGTCGCTGCTCCACCCCTCTCTGCCGATCCGGGGAGGGCTGCAGACTCCTACATGCCTCCTCCAATACATGTGGAGTCGCCAGCCACTTTTCACCTGACTGAAGAATTTCGCCAGGGGGACGTAGCACGTGGAAGGATCACGCTATCCCCCCTCCCTCCCGAACAGGCACCCCGAACGACCAGAGGAGGCGCTAGTGCAGCGACCAGGACACATACCCACATCCAGTTTCCCACCAGCAGACACACGTCTG
The DNA here is from genome assembly GCF_029633865.1 of Lampris incognitus. Taxonomy (NCBI): domain Eukaryota; kingdom Metazoa; phylum Chordata; class Actinopteri; order Lampriformes; family Lampridae; genus Lampris; species Lampris incognitus. The sequence goes on from NC_079211.1 coordinate 109,370,422, forward strand.
TAGGGACGCCCGACCAACGACATCTATCTCTCTCCGTCCTGGTCTACCAGTCTCAGTTAGTCCTGCCCCCTACTGACACCTCCCACCCTTCCTGTTCACCAACCTGAAGTTTCGTTTTTTCCCCCCTAAACCGACGTAATCACGTTTCACGAAAAACCAACAAACAGTTGACCTGTACTTATGGACTGGCAACGTGGACTCTGTCTCGCGTTTCTAACTTCATCTCGATTTCCTGTTCCTCAAGCTGGGCCGGCTGACGGCTGGGACCGAGCGTTCGCACTTCACAAGGTCATGAGGAACTTTCTGCCAAGTTTACTTCTGAAGTCGATGTCTGTCAAAATGACTGGCTTCTATGGACCCCCCCCCCCCCACTGCGACCTCACCCCTCCACCCACCCACACGCCATTCCTTGCGGTTGTGAGTGTGGAGACCCCCCCTGAAGGACACTGCAGGGTGGCGAGATGATTCAACGAATGTGAAATATCTTTTTTAATTACAAAAAAATCTACAAGTACATTTTTACATTTTTGAAATAAATACATCTCGAGGAACCATTTATATATCCTTTTTTTGTGTAGCAACTGGTGATTTAGAGACTTGTAAATAATTTCTTATTATTTCACAGCCCCTGGGCATCCACCAAAAAATGAAGTGGAATAGCAACCCAGGAGAAAATAAACACCGTTTGGTGGAAAATGAGAACAGGAAGTTCTGCACGTTAACGCCAAAAACAGGCGGTTGTGGGACGGCTGTAAACCAAAGCTGTTGGGCCGATGTGGTTTCAATGCTCGTGCAGCCCTGCAGCCAAAGGGCCCGACCCGTCACAGGTTCAACTGCTTCCCACCTCCACAACAAAGAAAGAACCCAGGCGGCCATGATGAAACCTGCCCTAAGTTTCACACTTTAACAGACATGTTTGTCAAGATGCTGGCGCTATAGACGCACAATTGGGCTTCACGTGGTCTATGACGGGACAACGGCAGTGTAGACGGTCGGATGTTGGATTTTTTTGGGACCACTGAAATATTTGCTTTCGTTTATCATGACATAACACTCATCCACATCCCCTGAGAAATCACCGCCGGTCATCAGGCTCCCTGGATTAACCTCTGCGCTCCCTCGTTGAATGTCGACTGACTTGCAAAATAAAGATCTTACTGAACTCACACAAAGGAGACCGTGAACACAGAGAGGTGTGAATACATATTCCACACAATTTATAAAAAGAAGAAGAAAAAATAAAAACAGACCAACACACGATGACTATTGCAACTTCCCTTGAGGTGTGAGCGAACAACTCCTGTCAAAACACGAGGACATTTGGTGATACTCGAAAGATGTTGAAGCAATAATTGGCAAAATTAAGTTTTGTATTTAGAGCTTATGACACAGTGTTGACCATTGTTTTCATCCTGGCACTGAACTTCATGTTGCTGCGCAACGCTGTTTCACTTAAAACACACAATAATGTAAAATTGGGGAGCCCCCGAGAAAAAGACCTGGCAGCCAAAGTGCAGTTTGGGCTGCATCACTGTTGTGTTTCTCTTATATTATAGGCCAAACACATAATACATACAGTTAATTATGTAAAACACTCCTCACAACAATGACAATACAAGCTGAAGCGAAAGCATTCAAATGTATAGCCCAGCCGTGTTTGTTTGTGTTTGTGTGTGTGTGTGTGTGTGTGTGTGTATAAGAAAGAAAAATATTTTAACTGTACAATTCCATTTTGTCACTTTTTCAATTATGAGGGGAATCCAGAGCAAAAATTTGGATCCCCCCCCCCCCGCGTTTCCTTACACCACTCAAAACTGGCAAGCTAAAGCTAAGTACTTAAGCTAGCCATGTCCCCCTGCAGACTTCACTGGCTTCCGAGCACAGATTACGTGCTACATTAAGTGTTGTGATGTACGACAAGTCTCCGTTGAAAGTGAATCCAGCTCGGTCGCAACACGCCACCCTTCCACTAGTTTTTCTTTCTAAACTATCAATAGCTGCAAGTTAGCCAGCTTTAGGGCAGTGTAGCTAACATAACCTCCACTTTTATGATGACACAAATTAACAGTAATTATGTAGAGTTATACAATGTATCTCATAATGTATAATTTTAACATATAGACCTGCTATCCTCATTTGTTTTTTGTACCGTTTTTTTCTCCAAACAAAGCAGACCTCAAAATTCGGGGTCTCGCTCTTGGCATGTCTCTCTCAGTACCGAGATGTTTGCTAATTAAAAGCGGCATTGGTTTCTTGTTGGTCGACTCCCTCTAGCGGTTCCCTCTCCCTGCAGTGTCATGATTCGGCGGTTCCGCATTGAACCTTGTCTCTAGAAGTCCTGCAGCGCGGGAATGTTCTTGTACAGATCCAGTGAGTCGGGGTTGGAGAAAGTTCCCCTCTGCGCGACTTCCCGCCCGGCAAGCACCTGTTTGACGGCCACCTCGACCTTTTTCCCCGTGATGGTGTACTGCAAGAGGACGGACAGGAGACGGAGAGAATGTTAAAAAGAGAATTTTTGTTCAACATTGGCTTCATACACAAAGGATAATTTGACCTGCTTCTTCATATCTATCCCCCGTCACAAGTTTTATTATCGTTAGCCAAATAAGTTTGTACATGGACTTGACAAAGGGGAGTGCTCTCACAAAAACCACAAAGTATAGTGGAAACCGCTTATAGTGATCATAGTAATACTGACCAACTGCTTAAACTGGTCAAAAGTCGTACTGGAATCATTGCTATCCTAACACCATTTACATAATCCAGTTATGGTGATTGGTCTGCTGATAGTGATCATTTTGTATCTTCAACGCATGAGGAAAAAAACTATTTCAAAACCAAGTTAATTCCACAAATCTAATGTTAAAATGTTAAAATTATTTTGGGTGTCCGGGTGGCGTAGCAGTCTATTCTGTTGCCTACCTACATGGGGATCGCCGGTTCAAATCCCCGTGTTATCTCATGCTTGGTTGGGCGTCCCTACAGACACAATTGACCGTGTCTGCGGCTGGGGAGCCGAATGTGGGTATGTGTCCTGGTCGCTGCACTAGCGCCTCCTCTGGTCGGTTGGGGTGCCTGTTCGGGGGGGAGGGGAAACTGGGGGAATAGCGTGATCCTCCCACGTGCTACGTCCCCCCCGGTGAAACTCCTCATTGTCAGGTGAAAAGAAGCGGCTGGCGACTCCACATGTATCGGAGGAGACATGTGGTAGTCTGCAGCCCTCCCCGGATCGGCAGAGCGGGTGGAGCAGCGACCAGGACGGCTCGGAAGAGTGGGGTAATTGGCCGGATACAATTGGGGAGAAAAACGGGGAAAATAAAAAAAATGTTAAATTATTTTTTCATTTACTCCCATGACATTAAATGGCGCAACCTGTTTTGAAAATCGGAAAACCCGCTTAAAAAAAATCACCTGATAGCCTAACGTGGCCTAGACTTACTTTCATTTTTAGGCCTCTGTCTTTTGTGAGCATTTGCTACTGGGCCGCAAGGAAACAATATGATATACAATATTCAAATACAAGCCCAGTCCAGCCACCGTGTAATGCTAGAGGGCTTTTACTTTGAACCGCAGTACTTGAAGTGTGTACAATGATGTAATTTTATCACTCATCCACATGGCATTCGGCAGACCAATGCTTTAGATGATGCTAAGAAATGCTATATGCTAAAACCTATATTCTAGTCTTTTTTTTTCTTTCTGATTTTTCCCCTTTTCTCCCAATTTAGTAGCCAGTTGGTCCCTATTTTAGTTCAAACACCCACCCTCGTACTGCATGCGTTCGCCAACTGCATTTCTCCGGCCGGCAGTCTCGAAGGATTCGCCTCACCACTTTCGTGACAAGGCGAATCCAGGCCGAACCACTGCTTTTTCCAACACACACAGAGACGCAGTCATGTGACGAACACAAGCCGACTCCGCCCCCCTCTCGAAGACAGCGTTGCCAATTATTGCTGCTTCATCGAGTCCGGCCATAGTCGGATATGACGAGACCGGGGCGCGAACCCTGGTCCCCAGTGGGCAACTGCATCGACACAAAGCCGGTGCTTAGACCGCTACACCACCGCGGACCCTATACTCTAGTCTTAAATTCCTGTTTGAAGCATTTGAAGCAGTGGATATTTTGTTGCCGTACAATCAAGGCTCAGTGTTTTCGGTTTTTATTTTCCAAAGCCATCGAGCATGCCGAATTTTGCCACAAGAGGGCACTGTTACATAACCTCGCACGAAAAGGAACAACTTTTGGATCCGTGGAAACATAAAATCCGGGTGAAAATCAGTTTAAAAATCTGGGTATTTTTCGGTGAAAATCGGTAAAAACCGAAAACGCTGAGCCTTGTGTACAATAGATGAGAGTAGGCTACTGTCTTTCAATTAAATTGAATTATAGATAATGTTAATAAGCATACACTCAGGTAGACGGTCATACAAAAACAACAACTCTACTTCATTTGAAGTGACTGACTGCTCATAGTGATCTTATCTGCTTGGACAGATGTAATCCCTACAAGCTGTTTCCACTGTACATAACATATACATAACAATACATAACCATACATAACAAGCACTACAGTACTGAGCAGGACACTGAAAATATTAAGGAGACAAAGAAGTGAGGGGATTCATAAGAATCTTAGCTCAAAGTAGAAAAACCAAACAACAGAAAGGCCTCCGGTACACAGACTGTCTTTTGCACCATTTCTTAGCTCATATGAGTCTCACAGGGATGTCTTTGGTCTCCAGCATCAGGGCCGGGACGTGCCGTGCAGACAGCGCTTTCCGGATCGCTCCTTTAATGCTCTGCACCAGCTGCGGTTCGAAGGTCTGACCGGGGGCCATCTTGAGGAACAAGATAACCCTCTCCTCTCCATCGCTGTTGTACTGGGGAACGCAAAGGCTGTCGGACACTTCCTCAAAGGCCTCCACTGCAGGGGGCAAGCAAGGTGAGAGGAGAGGGAGGGAGGAGAAACGAGACGTACAGGGAGATGAGGAGCACCGGGGAGATTAGAGAAGGAGAAAAGAGAAGGAGGGTAGAAAAGAGGAAAGAACGAGGGAGTGTAGAAGGTCAGAGTAGGGAGGGAGGAAGGGAGGAGAAGTGAGAAGAGGAGAGCCAAAGGCCCGGGGCAGGAGGGAGGAAAAAGGACAAACACAAAGAATAAACGCAGATTTAATAAAAATTGCAAACACATCAACTCAATCCTCACTCTTTTTATTTTTTTAAATTTCCCCCCTTTTTTTCTTCCCAACTGAATTTGATCAATTACCCCACTCTTCTGAGCCGCCCCGGTCGCTGCTCTACCCCCTCTTCTGATCCAGGGAGGGCTGCAGACTACCACATGCCTCCTCTGATACATGTGGAGTCGCCAGCCGCTTCTTTTCACCTGACAGTGAGGAGTTTCACCAGGGGGACGTAGCGCGTGGGAGGATCATGCTATTCCCCCCTTCCCCCCCCCGAACAGGCGCCCGACCGACCAGAGGAGGCGCTAGAGCAGCGACCAGGACACATACCCACATCCGGCTTCCCACCCACAGACACGGCCAATTGTGTCTGTAGGGATGCCCGACCAAGCCGGAGGTAACACGGGGATTCGAACCGGCGATCCCCGTGTTGGTAGGCAACGGAATAGACCGCCACACCGCCTAGGTGCCCCTCAAGCCCCACTTTCGAATCTACAAGGAGGGGATGAGATTTATTTTTAGTTTGCAACAAAACTTGCTGGGATCATAAAGAAAGGAAGCCCACCCTGCACACGAGTGGTTTATTTATTCAAACTCAACAAGGATGGAGTGCAGATGTAAAAAAAACCAAACATCTGCACCAAGTTTTCTCTCTGTCCCCCTGATATGGGGATGATGCTTTCTATAACTTTCACCAACAGAAGTGCCGATACCCCCCCCCCAACACCCGCTGCCGTTCTCTGGCTCATAAAGACCAAGGCTCACCGATGTTGTAGATCTCCGAGCTGCCGAAGCGGACCCCGTTGGGGTTCAGCGTCCCGTCGCTGTGAAAAAACACATAAGGTTCAGAGTCCCACACCCAACTGCCCCTTGAGGGAAAACCGGGTTTCATCTTCTGTCGGCAAAACCGACCGAGTGCCGGAAACATGGGTGGCACGTTCAATTACACAGCAGTGTGCCACACCTCGTGTGTGTGAGAACGAGACGATACCAGCAGAGATGGACAGAGACAGAGAGGGAGACAGAAAGGAAAAGATAGAAAGACAGAAATCAGGGACAAATGACAGACAGAGGAAGACAGGAAGAACACACAGAGGCCCAAAGTCACAAACATATAAAATGCGTGTGAAGAGGTAGACTATGTTTGTCTCACACTCATCTGTTATCCTGCACATGTGCCGCTTCAGCATCATAGACTCACAATTAAACATAACAACGCAGAACAGAAAAACACACTTCAAAAAATTTAATTCACCTCGACTATCACCAGGCTACTCTGTGGGAACCGAACATGGGGCAGAAACAGACGTTTTTCCAACAGTTCGTCGTGAGATGAAACTAACGTGCCTCTGCGGTTCAACAAGCACTGAGTAAAAACATCAAATTAAACTGACTCGCAAAATCCCACTATTGACTGATGCAAACTGCAAGAAGGTGCAATGTCTTCTCAAAACGTGGGTTTCAGAAAGCTGCCTGAGCCTAAAATCATTCTTTCTAGATCATTCTTTCTAAATCAGCCCTTGGCCAATAAGTCAGTTCCTAATTTTAGACACAGAAATCACATTATCTTATTATCATTATTATCATATTATATATATATAGATATATACGTATATATCACATTATATTATCATTTATCTCATTTCCTCTCTTCAACCAAATTATTTCAGGATTCAAATCAACAAATTGCTTCCACATTTTAGATCAAAACATTAATTTAGTAGTGGTTGAGTAGCTCACCTTCTCCCCTGCATGACCACGCCTCCCGTCTTCGGGTTTATCTTGCAGTAGTCTCCATGAGCCCACACACCTCAGAGACACACAGCAAACCATGTAAACGTACACAGATGAGACTGCATATCGTGTGTTTCTGCATGTGTGTGTGTGTGTGTGTTCTGCATGTGTGTGTGTGTGTGAGATGAGCCTCATTAACACATGCAGCCTGATCAGTAAATGGTACAGAAATCTTATCTGTGCAGTTTATGTGTGAACACGAGCCCGAGTCAATATTCCATTAAAGTTGTATCAGCAAATCTGTTGACTGAAGACCCAGCAACATGCGCAGAAATGTTTCTGAACAAGGATAGTTTGAACTAAAGCTGTAAGACTGGCGAACCAATGTTACACGAGACGCTTTTACAGGAGCAGTCATACCACCCACAATCACGCGGAACGTATGTGTGACTTGTTCATGGCACACATTTGTCTGATTTGAGACATTTTTTTCAATTTATTGTGATATACTTTACTAATCCCCGTGGGGATATTCCTCTCTGCATGTAACCCATCCTAGCTGTGTGGCTAGGAGCAGTGGGCAGCCGCCGTGCTGCACCCGGGGATCAACTCCAGTCCGTCTTGCCATGCCTTAGTCAGGGGCACAGACAGGAGTATTAACCCTGACATGCATGTCTTTTTTGATGGTGGGGGAAAACTGGAGCACCTGGAGAAAACCCACCGCCGACATGGGGAGAACATGCAAACTCCACACAGAGGACGACCTGGGATGACCCCCAAGGTTGGAAACCCCGGGGCTCGAACCCAGGGCCTTTTTCCTGTGAGGCAACAGCGCTAACCACTGTGCCGCCCAAACACATTTATTTATAAACCAGTAAAAGTGCTTATTTAAAAATGTCTGGAAGTTGGACCGACCCAGAAATAAGAGACTTGGTTCGGTCTGCACAGAGCATGAAATCAACAGGTAGCTATGTGGTACAGTTAGAGATACTGTAGTCTACAATAAAATAAAATTCATCCTACAGCAGCTGGGTGCAATGAGACAGAAGGCACTGTCATGTCATGTGTTATAAACACTCCATAAACCTTACAGACAGAAGCTGTAACAGCTGTAACAGGGGCAAAAGTCATTGATGCAATGTAACAGAATGTTACAATGTTACGGAATTTTACAATGTTACGGAATGTTACAGAATGTTACAATGTTATGGAATGTTACAATGTTACAGAATGTGTTGGAAAACTGCTTATGTTTATGTGTAGGTAGATAGGTAGGTAGGTGTGTGTGTGTGTGTGTGTGTGTGTGTACCTACCAGGGTATAGAGAGAAGTAAGCTTTATGGTACTTGCTACCATTCTCATCATTCCAGAAGTGTGTTGGCTGGCAGGGGATTGGCTTAAGACACACCAGCTCCCCACTCTCCCCCCATACTGGTTTACCTGAACACACACACACACACACACACACAAACACATGCATATTGAACAGTAATTGACAATAACATGTTGAACATATTGAATAGTATGTAAATGCGTATGTGCACATTTACACATAGACCCACATAGAGAGATACACATACATACACACACACACACACACACACACAATAAGTTTTAGATTAACATAACAAACACAACAAACACACACGCATGCACACACACATACACACAAAGATACATGCATTTGAACACACGTGCACTTTTACACACACACACACACACACACACACACACACACACACACACACACACACAGACCCTTGTGTGTGGGACTTGACACACCAGTCATTTCCTCCCTCAGAACAATGTTGGGTTTACATTAGACAGATGAAAATAATCCAGTCTCTTCCCTACAAAATGACTATAAATGATCCTTTAATCCCTCCTCCGTTGGGCCAAGGGAGAGGCAATGATACCGCCCAGAGCTGATGGAGACAGCCAGGAAGCCTCAGAACCAAATCACTGAGCGGAATACTTTGATAATACTCTCAGGATGATAACTATCTCTGTTTTACAGTTATTAAAAAGTAAAAAGTAAAAAACGTCTATATAGTGCTTTACCTGTGTTTAGCAAAGGATATGTATAGCTTCATGTGTTGTGGTGCAACAAAACACGTGTTCATGAGGTCCACTATGAACAAATGGCTCCGCTTCCGGTGTGGGAAGATTGCGGTGCAAATTCACGTTTGCGGCAGCCTCACCCAGTACCATCCATGCAGTGTCTTTCTCCATGTCTGAATCTAAGTTTTGCCTTCGTTTGATGGCTGGGAGAGCTGGTGCTGGATCGGCTGGGAGAGCTTGGTCTGCTGCGTCTTGTGGGCCCAGGGACTACGACCCTGCCTGAAGCTGCACCCAAAGAGGTAACACCGAGGGCGGTCTGACAGGACACGGAAGCGGGGCTAGCTAATGCTAGACCATGTAGACTGGCAGTTCCGATAACACCAAGGGCGGTCTGGCAGCAGCCTCGTCAAGCGTTGACTGTGTTTTTAGTATCATCGTGTAGAGTGCGGGGAGGTGTGTCGAAGGTGTCTGGCTGGGAGAGCTGGTGCTGGATCGGCTGGGAGAACCTGGTCTGCTGCGTCCTGTGGGCCCAAGGACCACGGCCCTGCCTAGAGCTGCGCCCGAGGAGGAAAAACTGAGGGCAGTCTGACCGGATGTGGAAGTGGGGCAGGCTAAGCTAACTGCTAGCCCACGCAGACCGGCAGTTCTGACATTCATCCTGGCGTTCACTCTCTTGGACAGTGAACATTTTTTTTAATATGTTGGATGTATGTGTTTTTGTAGTTTTTTGTAGTTTGGATATATGTGTTCTTGTAGTTTTTGGATGTGTTTTTGTCTTTGTGTTGCACTGCTGTGGGCTGGGGGAAATGACAAGAAATGAAACGACAAATAAATGCTCCTGATTCCTGATAAAGGGAGGCGACAGAGTGCCTTCAAGTTGCTTTGGTCGTGCTCTGAGTTTCCCAGTACGTACAGGATTTGTTGGAGCCACAAACTCGCTTCTCCAATCTCACGCTGCGGTCGGTTCATTTTTCTCACGAGAAAAGAAAATCCAGTAAATCCTCCACGCTAGCCACACAGCTATGGAAAAATAGACTTAAAACTGAGATTATGGGCAGCCATCTCTCGTCTGTCCTGGAGTGATTTGGCCACAAAACACTGCTACGGTAAAGGAGTTGAATCAAGTGCAAATGGACTTGGTTGCACTTGATTCAACTCCTTTGGATAAGCATGACCTGGATGAATGAGAACATTCACAGACACACTGCTACTGTAATATAACACACACCCGTGTATTCCACATGTCTTACCGTCAAAGCCCCAGGCCTCTATAGCCATACCCAGGTTCCTGCTTTGGATCTCGCCCCGATACACTGGTACTGTTGGGTTCTGACCCATGAAACAAGACATTATGTCAGTACCACCTGGTGAGAGACAGATAGATAGAGAGAGAGAGAGAGAGAGAGAGAGAGAGAGAGAGTATATTGAATAACAGCGCTTGAACACACTGTGGTTAAAAGATATTGCACACACACACACACACACACACACACACACACACACCACCTCGAATGATCGACCCAATAATTCACACACGTTATTGTCAAAACTGAATTAAAGCTCTAAAATAGATACGATAAATAAATAAATAAATACAGCAGAACCTCGTCTATTGACAGTGTCGTTTTTCTTTTTTTAAGTGAAATAAAATGGTTTTGTTCCCACTCTTGCAACAAATTAACAGGCTGAACCATGACCTCAATTTTTCATGAAGTGTTGGGGTACACGCACGTACGCATGCACACACACACACACACACACACACACACACACACACACACACACACACAAACATTTTATATTTAATAGAGTACAGATTTCATCTTCTCTCACCTTTTTTTTCCACCTTTCCGTACTCTACTTTCATTATTTACCTCCTTTACTTTCTCTTTCAGTCTCTGATACTTCATCATCTACTTTCCCATCGCTCTCTCTCTCCCTCTTCTACCACCTATTCATCCAGCTTCATACCTCTCTCTTCTCTCCGTCATTCACTTCTGTTCTCTCTCTCTCTATTCATCTCTTTCTCTAATTGGCTCCCAAGAGAAACAGGAAAGCTCGTCTCTCCGTTCAAACAAAAGCACACACACACACAATAAATAAATAACATATATATATATATATATATATCTCACCCTTTTAAGGGTGGTTTGTGTCTTCCTCAAGTTCGGGTCCTCTATCAGAGGCCTGGGAGTTTGACGGTTCTGTGCAGTATCTTAGCTGTTCCTAGAACCGCACTCTTCTGGACAGAGATCTCAGATGTTCCTGGAATCTGCTGGAGCCACTCTCCCAGTTTTGGGGTCACAGCCCCTAGCGCTCCCATTACCACCGAGACTGCTGTAGATTTCACCTTCCACATCCGATCTAGTTCTTCCCTCAGCTCTTGGTACTTCTCTAGCTCCTCAAGCTCTTTCTTTCTGATGTTGCCATTGCTTGGGATTGCTACATCAATCACTACTGCTGTCTTCTGTTCCTTGTTGACCATCGCAATGTCTGGTTGGTTAGCCAGCACCTGCTTGTCATTCTGGAACTTGAAGTCCCACAGGATCTGAGGGGGTTCAGGCCTATGCAGAACTGCAGCGGGGACAGTGCATCACCTAGGCACATACCACATTTGAGGGTTACCTGTGTGATTGCCTGAGTTGGCCTCTAGTGTTATTTTTCCACTGCTGCATTGAGCTCTTGATGAAGGTTATCAGTGTCCTGTTGGCTTTGTATAGTTCCAAGCACACCAGTAAGCATGTATGGGTCACTGAATCATAGGCAAGGCTCAGCATTTTCAGTTTTTATTTTTCAAAGCCATCCAGCATGCCGAATTTCACCACAAGAACATAAAATCCGGGTGAAAATCAGTTTAAACCGATCTGCTCCTCTCAAAAAATCTGGGTATTTTTCGGTGAAAATCGGTAAAGACCGAAAACGCTGAGCCTTGATCGTAGGCTTTCTTACACTCAATCCAGGCTCTCAGGTTGGTCTGTCTCATCTTAGAGTCAACCAGTAGCTGATGCTTTGACCCTCTGGTATTACTCCCAATTCTTTTCTGAGTTTCGCTCATGTATTGACTTGTGTGCCCTTTCAGCTTAGCTGCTGCAGGTAGTCCCGGGTTACGAACACCCGATTTATGAACGCCCGTACTTACGAACCAACCCCCGTAAAGCCTATTATTTTTAAAAATTGAGCTACACACAATGGTTCGTACCAACGCACAGACGGACTACTTTGCGCGACGCTCAAAAACACTGTGCGTTTCAGGCGGTTTGTCAGCCCGAGGGAGAATGACGCCAAACCGTCATCACCATTTTAAGTCGGATCACGTAAAACATTGTGTGCGTTATGTTTTGACTGACATTTTTTGTGTGTTTACCCTTGTAATCATGGCTTCAACCCGTAAATTGGACGCAAGTGATGGTGGTGCATCGAAGGAAAATGATCACGATTCAAACAAAAGTGGAAATAATAAAGCATTCAAAGACAGGTGAAACGCTCATCATCAACCTGATTGGTTGATTGACTGATTGATTGATTGATTGGTTGGTTGGTTGGTTGGTTGGTTGGTTGGTTGGCTGGTTTACCTGGTGAGGCGAGGAGGTGAGTGCCAAGCGGGTTCTCGTTTCTGGCATCAAACGGCCAGCCTCTGCCAGTCACGACCTACTCCCGGGACAGTGGCAGGTGGGGAGTTTGAAATGTAAGAAATGTTTCTTTAAAGTTTTTTATATCTATACACACATTCCTTCTCTCAATTATAAATACTGTTCTGTAGTTAGATGTATTATTATTACTGCATTATTATATTTATGATGTTTTATGTAAAATATACACTATATACTAGGACAAACATTTGACTAAATGATGCTAGATGTGAACTGTGTGTAACTGTTCCGACTTTCATACAAATTTGACATAAGAACAGACTCAAAAACAGAACTCGTTCGTAACCCGGGGACTACCTGTATAATGCCTGACAGGCAGGTTATTGGCCGGTAGTTTGAAGGTGTCCTACCCTCATAGGAATCCTTCATGATCAGTATTGTTCTCCCCTGTGTTAGCCAGTCAGGGTGAAACCGTGATGTTAGCCTCTGGTTCATCTGTGTTACCAGATGTTCATGGAGTGCCGTTAGCTTCTTCAAGCCAGTAGGCATGAATCATGTCAGGGCCTGGTGCAGTCCAGCTCTTCATGCTTGAGACTCGTCGTTGCATGTCAGCCACTGTGATGACAACTGGTTCTTGTTCTGGGATACTGCTGTGGTCTGCTCTTAGGTCCACCAACCACTGGGCATCGGTGTTGTGTGATGCCTCCTTTTCCCATATATCCTTCCAGTATCTCTTCTCTGGGCGGGTCTGATGTTGTGCCCTTGTTACTCTGCAGCTGACAAGACACTTTGGATGGTTCTTTGAGGAACGGGGCATTTACTTTCTTGGCTTCTGTTTCTCTAGTGTATCTCTTCAGCCTGATGGCCAGAGCTGTGAGCCTTTGTTTGGCAGTTTCCAAGGCCTCACCTATGGACATCTTGCTGTACTTCTTCAACCAGGGCCTGTCTTTCATCACACCTTTCTGGACCTGTTAACTGGCTAACATCTCTCTGTGCTGCTTTGAGCTTGGCTGCCAGCCTTCTTTTCTCTGGAGGGTACTGTCGGTGATCTGTGTTCTTAATCCAAGCATCTCCCGGATTACAGTTGCAGTGGCATATACAAGCTCGTTGGTCCCCGTTATGGTGGCAGTCGAGATGGTACTTTGTCACTGCGTCATGGAAGCCGAGCCCGGGGTTTGACTGTCTTTAGTCTGGCCATGATTCTCATTTGAACCTCAGTAGCTTCAGCTGTCTTGGCTGGTAAGATTGTTTCAGCTGGTTGGAGTCTGTCCTCATGTATCTCCTGCCTAGTTGGTGGCCATTCAGTGTGTTGTATAGTCATCCTGTTGGAGCCTCTCTATTTCAAGTTGTGACAGTAGCTTTCTTCTATTGATGCTCGAGCACTGAGTCACTAGCTGCTTCTGAGTCAGTGTGAAAGTAAGTCTCCTACTGGTCCACAGTTCCCACATACGCTTCACATAGCTCTCTCCTGGGGCTATATGATGCTTAACAGTCTGCTGTTATGGTAGCATTCCATCAGTTCCAGGTCGCCCATTTCTCATCTGGTTGTCCTGGTTTCCCAACAACTGACATGGACCTTGTTAACCCGGGTGACATTCGAGCCGGTATGACTCTTTGTTTTACTCTCACTCAGGTCTGAGGTAGATGGCTTGTATAGTATTAGGAGACTGAAAGCTGGCGTTCTTATCTACTGAGCTACCCAGCTATATATATATGTGTGTACATATATATATATATATATATATATATATATATATATATATATATATATATATATATATATATATATATATACACTACCGTTCAAAAGTTTGGGATCCCCCAAACAATTTCGTGTTTTCCATGAAAAGTCACACTTATTCACCACCATATGTTGTGAAATGAATAGAAAATAGAGTCAAGACATTGACAAGGTTAGAAATAATGATTTGTATTTGAAATAAGATTTTTTTTACATCAAACTTTGCTTTCGTCAAAGAATCCTCCATTTGCAGCAATTACAGCATTGCAGACCTTTGGCATTCTAGCTGTTAATTTGTTGAGGTAATCTGGAGAAATTGCACCCCACGCTTCCAGAAGCAGCTCCCACAAGTTGGATTGGTTGGATGGGCACTTCTTTGAGCAGATTGAGTTTCTGGAGCATCACATTTGTGGGGTCAATTAAACGCTCAAAATGGCCAGAAAAAGAGAACTTTCATCTGAAACTCGACAGTCTATTCTTGTTCTTAGAAATGAAGGCTATTCCATGCGAGAAATTGCTAAGAAATTGAAGATTTCCTACACCGGTGTGTACTACTCCCTTCAGAGGACAGCACAAACAGGCTCTAACAGGTACTATTTAATGAAGATGCCAGTTGGGGACCTGTGAGGCGTCTGTTTCTCAAACTAGAGACTCTAATGTACTTATCTTCTTGCTCAGTTGTGCAACGCGGCCTCCCACTTCTTTTTCTACTCTGGTTAGAGCCTAGACAATAATGCAGCACCAACTCTGATGGACAGGCCAGCTCCAATGGACAGGCCATGTCATCCGCATGTCCAACGCTTGTCTCCCCAAGCAAATCCTGTACTCCCAGCTGAAGAAAGGTCAGTGAGTTCCCGGCGGGCAAAAGAAACATTTCAAGGACAATATCAAGACCAGTCTGAAGAAATTCAACATCACATCCAGTAACTGGGAACACATTGCACTGGATAGGTGCTCCTGGAATAAATGTGTGCACGAAGGAGCTGCACGTCATGAAATGGAACTCCATCACACTCCACTGTGCTGCAGAGAAGAAGCAACAGCACCGCAAGGAGAGAGAAAATAAGGCTCAACCACCACCACCCACCACCACTTTCCCCTGTCCACACTGCACCAAAGTATGTGGATCGCAGATCGGCCTCTACAGCCATCTGAAGACCCACAAGTAGACAACCCAATGGAGAGGACTGTCATACTCACTTCGAGTGACTGCCAATGATGTCAAAAAAATTCAACAGCAGTATATGGAGACTGGAAGTGTCTCCAGCCATAGTAAAGATGAATACTAGTATTATGTAACCTGACTCCATGGTTCAGACGGCTAAAATAACAATTTATCAATGGAGAAATGTTACAGACTGCAGCTTTAACTCTCCAAAGGCTGTTTTCCATGAACCAAGGCCTGTGTGCACGACACTCGCACACACAATAAAATGATACACATCTTGTCCACAGAAGTCAGCTGCACAGAAAAACTAGTTTTATGGGGGATGATTAGAAAAGCAGCAGG
This sequence comes from Lampris incognitus, assembly GCF_029633865.1. Classification (NCBI taxonomy): domain Eukaryota; kingdom Metazoa; phylum Chordata; class Actinopteri; order Lampriformes; family Lampridae; genus Lampris; species Lampris incognitus. Next base: position 109,386,235 of record NC_079211.1, read on the forward strand.
AAAGGGAAAAGAACCGAATGAAGTTGGACAAACAAGAGAAGAGAAGAGAAGAGAAGAGAAGAGAAGAGAAGAGAAGAGAAGAGAAGAGAAGAGAAGAGAAGAGAAGAGAAGAGAAGAGAAGAGTGACAGCTGGTTAGTCAGATGGAGGTATATTAGGATGGAGGTGTTCCAGCAGGGAAAGTGTTAAAATCTCCCAACAAGGAGTGACAGGGGTCTGGGAGCCCTGATGACAGGATTACACACACACACACACACACACACACACACACACACACACACACACACACACACACACACACACACACACATTATGGATGCAGGAGGCACATATAGAGATGGAGATACAGAAACAAGCACACAAATTATATCACATATGTACACACACACACACACACACACACAAATCTAGTGGACACGCATGAAACACCTCTGTAATATGCATGCAAATACACAACTATGGTGTGTAAAGTTGCACATGGTAATAAACACCCACAGCGAATCAGGGGCCCTCCACATATGTCACTGCGACCACCAGTCAGTCACATATGCTGTGATAAACCCTAAGAACACACACTTACATACACACACACACACACACACACACACACACACACACACACACACACACACACACACACACACACAGTGTGTTGACCCTGGGGGTCAAGGTTAGGTCGGTTGGCAGCCAATGAGGCTGGCTCCTGCTGTTGCCCTTGGCGACAAGGAGGAAACTGACTAGGGCAAGACCTGCTGTTCAAAAGGACACATACACACACACACACACACACACACACACACACACACACACACACACACACACACACACACACACACACACACACACACACACACACACATACTCACACATAATCATACGTGCACAGAGAAACAACACACATCTACAGAAAAGCACGCGTGCACACACACACACACACACACACACACACACACACACACACACACACACACACACACACACGTGTAAAGGTCTACAGGAGTGTATGCATGCAAAGATTTGAAACCCAAATTCTGTAATTCTCAAGCCCATTTCTAAGATTTGTGTTTCTCTGTTGTTCTTTTAAATGTGTGACTAAGAGATGATGCATGTGTGTAACCCTGGACCAACAACAAGTCCAGCATCACATATTTATGCCTGTTGAATTCATAATGAATTTGTGACTCATCTGAAGTGAAGATGAGCAGGTGTGGGGGTGCTATGTGTGTTGCCATCACATGTATTGTCACCACATGTATTGTCATCACATGTATTGTCGTCACATGTATTGTCATCACATGTCTGATCAGGATGAGCACAGATAAGAAGACCCACACAAGAGCTCACAGCTCCACACACACAACTTAAAACATTAACACACACACACACACACCACCCAAACCCACCCACACACACACACACACACACACACACACACAACTTAAAACATGTATTAACACAAGAGCTCACAGCTCCACACACACAACTTAAAACATGTATTCACACACACACACACACACACACACACACACACACACACACACACACACACACACACACACACACACCACCCAAACCCACACTCCCCAAGTCTCTTATGCTCTCTTTCTCTCTCGCTCTCTCTCTTCCTGTCTGTCTCTCTCACTCTCTGTCTGTCTGTCTCTCTTGCATTCTCTCTGTCTGTCTCTCTCGCTCTCTCTCTGTCTGTCTGTCTCTCTCTGTCTTGAGCTTTGGATTGATCCGGGGTTGTATGATGGAGATGACCTCTTTTGTTGGATGTGTTAATGTAGAGGAGTTACTCTGTTAATACTGTCAGATAGATGTGTCAGTGTTAAAGATTGTTTCATGTAAAATAAAGAGTTGTTTTAAATTTTAAAAAAATTCTCTCTCTGTATCTCTTCCTCTGTCTATCTCTCTCTGTCTGTCTCTCTCTCTGTCTCTTGCTCGCTCTCACTGTCTATCTCTCTCTCTCTCTCTCTCTCTCTCTCTCTCTCTCTCTCTCTCTCTCTCTCTCTCTCTCTGTATCTCTCTCAATTCAATTCAATTCAAAGGGCTTTATTGGCATGAAAGTTTTACAACAATGTTGCCAAAGTATCAAAAATACAAAATACAAATACTGTCTGTCTGTCTGTCTGCCTATGTATCTCTCTCTCTGTCTCTCTCTCTCGCTCTCTGTCTGTCTGTCTCTGTATCTCTCTCTCTGTCTCTCTGTCTGTCTGTCTCTGTCTGTATCGCTCTCTCTCCATCTGTCTGTCTGTCTCTGTCTGTATCGCTCTTTCTCTCCATCTGTCTGTCTCTCTTGCTCTCTCTCTTTCTCTGTCCCTCTCTCTCTCTCTGTCACTGTCTCTCTCTGTCGCTCTCTCTCACTGTGTGTGTGTGTGTGTGTGTCTCTCTCAATTCAATTTTCAATTCAATGATGCTTTATTGGCATTTAATTACAATGTTGCCAGGGCAAAACAGGTCAACAGAGTACTAAAAAACAAACAAGCAAACCAACAAAAAAAGAAAAGAAAGAGAAAAGGAATACATAGATCTGGCAGAAACATAGAACAGCACTTGAACAGCAACTGACAGACAGACAGACAGAGAGTCAATTACTGTCTGTCTGTTTGTCTGTCTCTCTCTCTCTCTCCCAGTCTCTCAGCTAGATTTCTGCCTTGTGGCTGACCTTTCAGTCAAAGCGTGTGTGTGTGTTCGTCGCCTTCTGTTGCCATTCATTTTGTGTGTGTTCTGATGTGTGTGTGTTGTTTGGGGGAGCATTTGTCACACTGCAAGCTACTATTGTGTGTGTGTGTGTGTGATATGTCAGTCACCCAGGGTGTGCTAAATGTTAAGCATTTTAGTATTCAGTCAGGGAGACAGATAGCACGCTGCCGCCCTGTCAACCCAACAACAGTGTGGACAAGCCTCTGGGTGTATGTAGTGTGTGTAGTGTGTGTCTCTCTGGGTGTGTTCCTGGTATTTGCGTTTGTGAGCGAGTGTAAGTGAGACATGTTTGGGGCTGGGGTAGGGTTGGTATGGATAAACTGACATCTCCATAAAGTTTCATGTCTTGTTAAGTTGCCGTTGTGCGTGTGCTGAAGTGAGTTGCTGGCGGGTGCCTGTGCGGTCTCTCTGCAGTGTCGCTCTGTGTGAATGTCTGTGCTTTTCTGTGTGCCTGCTTCCTTTTGTGGGTGCGCAAGCATGTGTATGTGTGCAAGTACAAACCTGTGTGCACTAGCACACAGGTCTGTGTTAGAGTACATTATGTGTGAGTGTGGTTGTGTGTGAATGAAATGTTGATGCATGTATGCTCGTGCTTGTCAGTCTTCATATCTGTTTGCATACGTGATGGTTCTGTGTGTGTGTGTGTGTGTATGATGATGATGATGTGTGTGTGTGTGTGTGTGATGATAACGATGACAATGACGATGATGTGTGTGTGGATGATGATGATGATGATGACGATGATGTGTGGATGAGTGTGTATGATGATGATGATGATGGTGTGTGTATGTGTATGATGATGATGACGATGATGATGACGACAGTGTGTGAGATGATGATGATGACAATGATGATGACGATGATGGTGTGTTACTCTGTGTGTGATGATGATGATGATGATGACAATTATGATGATGATGATGATGATGATGATGATGATATGTGTGTATATGTTGACACACCTGAGATGGAGCCCAGAAGCACGTTGCTCTTGATGCAGCGGTAGACGTAATCGTAGCTCTGGGGCTTGAGGGGCGAGCCTGTGGACAGGATGGTGTGGAGGGACTGCAGGTCGTGGGTGTCCGCTGGACAGGAGGGCGGGAAAGAGAAGCAGACAGGTGAGCCACGGGGACACGGATCTTTCCCCGAATTTAAACCACACTTCACATGAATGTGAAACTTGAACCCGAAAAGAGAAGCTGCCCTAAAAACACAAAACACACACAACAGAAGAGAGACAGCTGAAATACCATGCACACATAATATTTCACTTCTTGTATGTGTTTGGAGCTTAATACAAGATTGCACACACACACACACACACACACACACACACACACACACAGTGGGAGTTCTTGGTACCCCCCACCATGCCTCCAGGTGTCCAGCCCAAATGTCAGCCCGGGGAAAGGGCCTCTCCGCTGGGGCAAGCAGGGAAGGAGCAACCGGTTACCCACCCCCAAACCCTCAGAGGACACACACACACACACACACACACACACACACACACACACACACACACACACACACACATGCATACAAACCCCCCCACTCCCACATCTCCTTTTCTCTTCCTCTAATGAGCATCCAAACACACAGTCAGTGCCAACTGGAGTTGCTGGCTTTAAGCCCCATGAGGCAAAAGGGGAAAGAGAGAGAGAGACAGAGAGACCGGGGGGGTGGGGGGGTGGGGGGGTGAGCAATTTTTTTTTTTTTTTTAAGAATTTGCTTTCCAAGCCTCCCGGTTTAGCCACAGATTCAGTAATGTGTTTACCAAATTGACATCTTGTGTGTGTCCACACACACACAGCAGGCTCATGAATAAAGATTTGCGGTGATTATATATTAGCATGTTGGGAACTGAGATGCCGAGCAACTGAATGTGTGCTAAACATCAGAGATCACTGCTAATTTTTCTTGGGGGGGGGGGCACGAGGATGAGAAGGAAGAGGGTAGGAAGAGGGTAGGAAGAGGGTAAGAGAGGTGCAAAAGCTCACCAGACGCTCTTATTCAGACAAAATGTCAATTTTTATGCCAAAGCCACCTGCGATTCCTTTGCCTTCTCATGGAAGAGCACATGCAGGGCAGCAGTGAGCTGCACACCACCTCAAAAGGTGATGTTGTGTTGTGTTGTGTTGTGTTGTGTTATGTTGTGTTGTGATAGAAGTGCTGCTGGTTGGCTTGATGGGTGAACCAAGGAGTGAGTCAGAATATTTGGAAAACACATTTTTCCGAGGTGAGCGTGTTTTCCAGTGAATGAGACAATGTTAAGCAGCCAAAATGATCAAATGTCTGCGGGGTTTCTGCAGATACCCGTACCAAATGTCACCCTCTCTGCAGATACCCCGCGCCGCGGAAAACCAGGAGAGGGGTAATTGTCACCGATGACAAAATATGTGATGGCACAAAGCTGTTAGCAGCCCCAGCCTTTCTGCAGGAAGCTGAGGCTGACTATGAAAATACAATCTGCACATGCTGTCGGTGACAGTCCATTTTAATTATCAGAACCCCTCCCTTTTTCTCCCCAATTGTATCTGTCCAATTACCCCACTCTTCCAACCCATCCCAGTTGCTGCTCCACCCCCGCTGCCAATCCGAGGAAAGCTGCAGACTACCACATGCCTCCTCCGATACATGTGGAGTCGCCAGCCGCTTCTTTTCACCTGACAGTGAGGAGTTTCACCAGGGGGATGTGGCGCGTGAGAGGATCAGGCTATTCTCCCCCAGTTCCCCCTCCCCCGACCGACCAGAGGAGGGGCTAGTGCAGCGACCAGGACACACGCCTAAATCTGCCTTCCCACCCACAGACACGGCCAATTGTTTCTGTAGGGATGCCCGACCAAGCCGGAGGTAGTAGGGGGATTTGAACTGGCGATCCCCATGTTGGTAGGCAACAGAACAGACCACCACACCACCTGGATACCCCCCTTTTTTCTTTTAAATACACCCAAAGACGGGGCATCCGGGTAGCATAGCGGTTTATACCGTTGCCTACCAACATGGGGATCGCCGGTTCGAATCCCCATGTTACCTCCGGCTTGGTCGGGCATCCCTACAGACACAATTGGCTGTGTCTGCGGGTGGGAAGCCGGATGTGGGTATGTGTCCTGGTCCCTGCACTAGCGCCTCCTCTTGTCGCTCGGGGCACCTGTTCAGGGGGGGGACTGGGGGGGAACAGCGTGATCCTCCCACGTGCTACATCCCCCTGGCGAAACTCCTCACTGTCAGGTGAAAAGAAGCAGCTGGTGACTCCACGTTTCGGAGGAGGCACGTGGTAGTCTGCAGCCCTCCCCGGATCAGCAGAAGGGGTGGAGCAGCGACCGGAATGACTCGGAAGAGTGGAGTTTGGACAGGTACAAGTGAGGAGCAAAAAAAAAAAAAAGGGGGGGGTATATACCCAAAGACCATATAGGAAGATGTGATTCAGAGACTAACTGATTCACACAACAGTGAAAGACAGAAACGAGACTCGGATGAGTCAATCCACTTTCCTGCAGTCATCACCACATTCACCTGAGCAACTCACTCACACTTCCGACAGGTAGGGAGGTGTGTGTGTGTGTGTGTGTGTGTGCGCACACGTCTTACCAGGTTTGAGGTTCCTCTCCTCCAGCACAGACAGCCACTTGGCCCCGGTACCAAAGACAGTGATGCTGAGAGAGAAACAGAAGGACAATTGCTTCAAATATAAAAGGATTAAATGGACATTCTTTCCGGAGCTTGGAAAAAAAAAAACTTCCCTCAGTCTCCAACTCTGACTAGCAGGTTGAAACTGTTTTGGTGGGGGAATCAGAGACTGCTGCAATGACAAATCATATGGATGCCCTGGTTAATGACAAGACGAACTCAGTGGCCACGGGTCTGAGTCCCTATATCCATCTACAAATGTGAAAGTGAAGGACCAGGAGCACACACACGCTAGTCTTTTCTCTTCTAAATCCATGTTGGGTCTGTTTCAGAAAAACAGAAACGAGGGACATAACCTACACTGAGCCTGTGTCCACGAAATGTAAAATTAATTAATGATCGAGGAAGAGAACATATCAAATGTCCAGTTTTCATTCTTATATGAAAAAAAAAATGAAAAAAAAAGATGGTTAGTGACCTGCTACTTACACATCCACCCCCCCTTTATATATATATATATATATATAGTGGGGGGGGTTTTCTCCGGACACCGTCAGTGGTGTTGATAAAAGTGATCAACAAATGAGGAGCGGAATATCAATATAGATGTAGGGAAAAAAAGTATTTAAACATATATTAAAAAGTTTTTTTCCTACAAATATATATATACTAGCAGAGGTACCCCAACACAATCAGCCACCGCAAATCGCCACAAAATAAACTCAATTTTGCAAACAAATCAAAATTTTTACCTGGTTTTTGAAATATTTTTCGAACTGTGCAATCCTTGGAAAGTGCTGATTGTAAAGGTACCTTTCTTTTTGTTCTGCGATGAGTATTTCTGGAGTTTTAAGCGAACATACAAACAAACAAGAGAGAATTGATCAGACTGGGTTGAAGCTGCAGAGTCCTGCTCTGTGGTACATGATGCTGAGAAGTGAGAGACATGTTTTAGCATCATGCTGCTGCTGTCTGCGACCACCACCGCCTGACAGACCCTCAGCACGTACAGGATAAAACACAAATACTGAGAAGACGCCGCACATGAATGAACGTAAAACGGGCATGAATGTGAAGCAAGATGTCACTTAAAACAAGCAGGTTATAGGGGGTGTCCATGTAGCGTAGTGGTCTAGTCCATTGCCTACCAACACAGTGATCGCCGGTTCGAATCCCCATGTTACCTCCGGCTTGGTCAGGCGTCCCTACAGACAGAATTTTCAGATGTCTGTGGGTGGTAAGCCGGATGTGGGTATGTCTCTTGGTCGCTGCACTAGCGCCTCCTCTGGTCGGTCGGGGCGCCTGATCGGGGGGGGGGGGAGTGGCGTGACGCTCCCATGTGCTGTCTCCAAGGCGAAATGAAAAGAAGTGGCTGGCGACTCCACATGTATCGGAGACATGTGGTAGTCTGCAGCCCTCCCCGGGTCGGCAGAGGGGGTGGAGCAGAGACCGGGACAGCTCAGAAGAGTGGGGTAATTGGCTAAGTACACTTGGGGAGAAAAGGGGGGGGGGCTTTTTTCTCTTGTCAAATTTCTCCAAATAAATGAAACACTGACAGTCTTGTGTAATAAAGACAATAATTCATTTTTCCGATGCCGGGCAGAGAAACAGCTGTGAGGAGGGAATTATTGACGGGAAGGAAGTGTGTATGATCCAGGAAGCAAAGTGTTTGGTGTATTGTTCTCCTTCGTGTGGAAATGAAAGACTTCCTCATGGACAACAACAAGGGAAGGCGCTCCACGTGACGCTGTGCCGGCACGCTTTGTTTCAACCGTCGCCTCGCTTTTAAAACAAAGAGGCCTTTCAAGTCCACCTTTGGATGCGGGGGTCTGTCTTTAAGCTGCTTTTGATTATGCAAGCTTGCCAGTGATGTGTGTGTAGATGTGTCTGTGTGTGTAGATGTGTCTGTGAATGCATTCTTCTGTTTCTACTTTGTCTTTTTGACACACTTAAAGTGAATCTAATGAACCATCTCCCATGCTACGCAGCGCTCCCTACCAGACATAAGGAGCATCTCTAGTGTCCATGTCTCACAAAGAGAACCGCGTCAGACAAAACAGGCATTGGACGCTCAATCGGAGAATTGATTCACCACAGAGACTGCGGTCAGCTCTCCAATCGATGGGTTGTAATGGAGGCCGCTGACAGGGCGAGGTGGATGGGCTGATGTCAGTGGGGTCAGTTGGGGTGAAAGGAAAAACCCTGACAACTAATAGTCTAAGTGAGGAATGAGGTGAGTGACACACACCCTTCATCATGCCCTGAGCTCTTAATCCGATGATCAAATGTCGCATTTTGCAGTCCGTCTGCAGCCCTTACCTGTCACCCTTGGGCAACTGGGTTTCCACCCATCAGATCAATTAGATGCACTACAAAACAATAATGAATTGCCTTGCAGATTAAATAAGTACATGTTTTTAGTTTGCCATAGTCTATCGATAATTAAAAAAATTATGTGAAGGGGTGTAGATGTAGAGGACAGTGGTGGAGTTGGCCATGTATAAAGGATATAAAGGGGTGTAGATGTAGAGGACAGTGATGGAGGTGTCCATGTATAAAGGCTATAAAGGGGTGTAGATGTAGAGGGCAGTGGTGGAGGTGTCCATGTATAAAGGATATAAAGGGGTGTAGATGTAGAGGACAGTGGTGGAAGTGTCCATGTATAAAGGATATAAAGGGGTGTAGATGTAGAGGACAGTGGTGGAGGTGTCCATGTATAAAGGATATAAAGGGGTGTAGATGGAGAGGACAGTAGTGGAAGTGTCCATGTATAAAGGATATAAAGGGGTGTAGATGTAGAGGACAGTGACAGAGGTGTCCATGTATAAAGGATATAAAGGGGTGTAGATGTAGAGGACAGTGATGGAGGTGTCCATGTATAAAGGACATAAAGGGGTGTAGATGTAGAGGACAATGATGGAGGTGTCCATGTATAAAGGATATAAAGGGGTGTGGTTGTAGAGGGCAGTGGTGGAGGTGTTCATGTATGAAGGATATAAAGGGTTTGTAGATGTAGAGGGCAGTGGTGGAGGTGTCCATGTATAAAGGATATAAATGGGTGTAGATGTAGAGGACAGTGATGGAGGTGTCCATGTATAAAGGATATAAAGGGGTGTAGATGTAGAGAACAGTGATGGAGGTGTCCATGTATAAAGGATATAAAGGGGTGTAGATGTAGAGGACAGTGATGGAGGTGTCCATGTATAAAGGACATAAAGGGGTATAGATGTAGAGGATAGGGATGGAGGTGTCAATGTATAAAGGATATAAAGGGGTGTGGATGTAGAGGACAGTGATGGAGGTGTGGGTTAGACTGAAGATGGCAGTGTTCTAGTAGAGCATCTCATCACAACTTCTCCCGTACCACGTGGGAAGATGGCGGCGCGAATTCACATTAGCGGCGGCCTCACCCAGTACTGTCCATGCAGTGTCTTTGTCCACGTCTGCGTCTGTTTGTTTTGTCTTCGTTTGATGGCTGGGAAAGCTGGCGCTGGATTGGCTGGGGGAGCTTGGTCTGCTCCGTCCTGTGGGCCCAGGGACCATGGCCCTGACCGGAGCTGTGCCTGAAGAGGAAACACCGCGGGCGGTCTGACAGGAAGCAGAAGCGGAGCAGGCTAAGCTAACTGCTAGTCCATGCAGACCGGCAGTTCTGACAGTCATCCTGGCTGGCGTTCCTTCTCCTGGACATTGGAATTTTTGGACTGTGTTGCACTGAGTGGACCGTGTTGTTAACTGTGGGTTTTTTTTTCTTTTTGCTTTCTTCTCTGTTGTTGTATGTTTTTGGTGGTGTCGTTTTTGGGAAATTTGGGATGTGTTTTTGTCTTTTGTGTCACACTGCTATGGGCTGGGGAAAACTGAATTTTGTTTCTTTTGTGTACGCAAGTACACTTAAGAAATGGCAATAAATTGTTCCTGATTCCTGATTCATAGGTCTACCCTAAGAGTTTAGCTGGCTTCCTTCCCGCCTCATATGTTAGTGGTCTAACACACTGAAACTCAGGTGTGCCGGCTACGTCACATGGATCTCAGTATTCTGATGCCCCAGTATGATGTCAGCAACCCAGAGGTGGTTCACCGTGATGAGCGTTTCCCCCCGGACATGAGAAGAAGCAGATTTCCTCCCTCCAATGGTCGTGCGATATGCCGAGATTGTTGTTGAATTTATCATGAGGACAATCAGGTGAACCACCTTAGACCAACACATACACGTTTCCAGCTCAGAAACATGTAAAAAGGATCGCCGGTTCAAATCCCCGTGTTACCTCCAGCTTGGTCGGGCGTCCCTACAGACACAATTGGCCGTGTCTGCGGGTGGGAAGCCGAATGTGGGTATGTGTCCTGGTTGCTGCACTAGCGCCTCCTCTGGTCGATCGGTCGGTCGGTCGGGGCGCCTGTTTGAGGGGGGGGGGTAGCTCCCACGTGCTATGTCCCCCTGGTGAATCTCCTCACTGTCAGGTGAAAAGAAGCGGCTGTCAACTCCACATGTATGGGAGGAGGCATGTGGTAGTCTGCAGCCCTCCCCGGATCGGCAGAGGGGGTGGAGCAGCAACCGGGACGGCTCGGAAGAGTGGGGTAATTGTCCAGGTACAATTGGGAGAAAAAGGGGGGAGGGGAGACCATGTAAAAAAAAACAACAACTTTATAACCCCTTTAAATACTTCAAATAACCGTCTCAGCTTTTGCCAAAAAAATAACTTTGAGAAGTTCTGAGACTCCGTCAGTCGTCTGTTTGTCCATCTGTCCGTTTCACTCCGTCTCTGTCTGTCCATTTATCTGTGTGTTTTCTATTGTTACATCTGACTGTGTTAAACCTATCCATCCATCCAGCTAACCATCATTTATTCATCATGTATCTGTCTGTGTCTTCCATTTGTCCATCTGTTTTTCTATTTATCCACCTATCTTCCATCTAGCTTGTCATCTCTTTTCCATCCATCTTAAAATCTGTCTGTTTTCCATCTCTCTGAAGATGTTGTCTTTCTGTCTGAGGAGAATTGGGGTACAATTGGTTTTATAATTAACAGTGGAAAAAACAAAACGGAGAGAGGAACATCCAATTTGTGCGTGTGAGGTTCAAGGTCATCAGCAGATCTGATCACTGATGACGATAAAGCGGAGGAGAAAAAATGATGCGGGGGGAACTAAAGGACACCGAGACTCAACTGGAGGTGGACCGGTGCACAAAAAGCCTCATTTGATGAAAATAGCACTGACGTAGGGTGACAGAGCATAATGGTGACAGGGTGTGTGTGTGTGTGTGTGTGTGTGTCCAGACAGGCACGGCCTTTACCTTTCAATCCTCTACTTTTGTAGTTCTCTCTCACACAGAGAGGAAATGCATGCATGCACACGCGCGCACACAGACACACACACAGACACACACACACACACACACACACACACACACACACACACACACACACACACACACACACACACACACACAGAGTCACACACCTTCCTGTCCATCATCTCTGCCCACCTCGTGCCTCGGTTTGATCGCCATTGGCTTCCATGGCAACAGGCTCCATTCACTCTGTTCTGATTGGGAGCAGATGGCCAGGTGTGGCAGCTAATTAGCTGTTTAGGATGGAGACCATATGCGAAGCTGTGTGTGTGTGTGTGTGTGTGTGTGTGTGTGTGTGTGTGTGTTGTAAAGAGACATGAGGCCTGAAGATCCTAGATCAGTAAGCCACACCCATGACCAATCAGATAAAAGTGCAGCTCAAAAGAGGTTAACATAGGGCATCCTGGTAGTATAGCGGTCTATTCCGTTGCCTACCAACACGGGGATCGCCGGTTCGAATCCCCGTGTTACCTCCGGCTTGGTCGGGCATCCCTACAGACACAATTGGCCGTGTCTGCAGGTGAGAAGCCAGATATGGGTGTGTGTCCTGGTCGCTGCACTAGCGCCTCCTCTGGTTGGTCGGAGCACATGTTTGGGGGGGGGGGGAACTGGGGGGATTGGCATGATCCTCCCACGCGCTATGTGCCCCTGGTGAAACTCCTCACTGTCAGGTGAAAAGAAGCAGCTAGCAACTCCACATGTATGGGAGGAGGCATGTGGTAGTCTGCAGCCCTCCCCGGACTGGCAGAGGGGGTGGAGCAGTGACCGGGACGCCTCGGAAGAGTGGTGTAATTGGTAATTGGCCTTGCTTCTCATCAGACTTTCTCTTGAGTAAAACATTGGAGGGATCAGCAAGACTGCTTCCCCCCAACCGTTGAAACATCAGCAAAATCCAATCTATCCTCCTGATTGCCGATGCCGAGACCCTTATTTCTGTTTATTTCATCCAGAGGACAGAAAATGTGCAGTGTCCTTTTCCCAGACATGCTACGGTCTCACAATCAGAGCCTCCAGATGGAAAACTAGAGTTATACCACACCCACCCCAGCCGCCCTTTACCGGCATGCTAGCTCTGACTTTAAAGTAATATATAAATATTGTCTTATTAGCTTATAAAGCCATGTGTAGAGTCAGACAAACTTTGACCCCGAGGCGTGGGCTCCTCTCTACTCCACGAGAGACAGAAAAGTCAGAGGGTTGCAGAGCATTTTCTTACAATTTCCTCTGTAAAGAGTCTTCCTGCTGACATCAGAGAGGCCAAATCTGTAGTTTATTTTATTTTGATTTCATCCCCCTTTTTCTCCCCAATTGCATCCGGCCAATTACCCCACTCTTCCGAGCTGTGCCGGTCTCTGCTCCACCCCCTCTGCCAATCCAGGGAGGGATGCAGACTACCACATGCCTTCTCCCATACATGTGGAGTTGCCAGCCGCTTCTTTTCACCTGACAGTGAGGAGTTTCGCCAGGGGGATGTAGCACGTGGGAGGATCACGCCATTCCTCCCAGTTCCCCTCCCCTCTGAACAGGCGCCCCAACCGACCAGAGGAGGCGCTAGTGCAGCGAACAGGAAACATACCCACATTCAGCTTCCCACCCGCAGACACGGTTAATTGTGTCTGTAGGGATGGATGCCCGACCAAGGCGGAGGTAACACTGGGATTCGAACCGGTGATCCCCGTGTTGGTAGGCAACAGAATAGGCCACCACGCCACCCGGATGCCCCGTTGCAGTTTACTTTAATTCCAAACTAGACACTTCCTTATTAGCATCTGACTAACCGCTGTCGCTGAGTTGGTTGGCTTTGTTCGAAGGCTCACTCTCTCAATAACAGGTTAAGTTAGTCTTGCCCTGGCCTCTCTGCTGAGCCTTTTATGCCTTTCAGTTTTTCTTTTGCTGATGACCGCATCTTCATCATTTGTGACAGCTCTGGCTACACATCATCCTCACTCTGTGCTTTCTGTCTGCGTGAGTGATGTGTCTGTTTGCTGCTGCTGTCTGTGTTAGAGGTCTGTTCCTTCAATTCCAGACCTCTGTAACACTCGGATGCTGCTGCTGCATGGGACAATGCTGTTTTTCCAAAGGTGGGGTGGGGTGGGGGGGTCACATGCTTCTGCATAAAGCGCTGTTCTAGCGTCCACTTTTTTTTGTGCCTTGTTTCATTAAGAGCTTTACTTCTAAATCTGGTACCACACTGCGTACCTTGTCCACACAGCACCTATTGCAAACCAAGGGATCACACCTCTGATTCCCTTCTGACGAGTCTCCCATTTCTTTTCCTGAAAAAGACATCCAATAGAATAAAGAATTTACAGGTCTGACCCTTTAGTCGACTGGTTAACGCTGTTGCCCGTGGTGCAGGAGACTCAGGTTCGTGTCCTGCCTGCGGCAGTTCCTGGCTGTACCGCGAATTCCCTACATTGGTGCCAGAAGTGGGATGGTGAGAGCGTGAGGCCATCGGAAGCGCGTACTCCCAGAGACGTGAGGGAGCGGATATGCTGAAACGCAGGGACGCGCTTCCCGAAGGAGGGGGTTAGTGTAACGACCACGGATGAATAGACTTGGTAGCCCTTGGCTAACGGGTCGGACCCTTTAGTCAACTGGTTAACGTAGTCGTCCATGCTGTGGGAGAACCAGGTTCGCATCCTAGCTGCGGTGGTTCCTGGCTGTGGCGGTTCCTGGCTGCCCCCCGCCCCCATTGCCTACCAACATCGGGATCACCAATTCGAATCCCTGTTACCTCTGGCTTGGTCGGGCATCCCTACAGACACAATTGGCCATGTCTGCGGGTGGGAAGCCGGATGTGGGTATGTGTCCTGGTCACTGCACTAGCACCTCCTCTGGTCAGTTGGGGCGCCTGTTCAGGGGAGAGGGGGAACTGGGGGGAATAGCGTGATCCTCCCACGTGCTACATCCCCCTGGTGAAACTCCTCACTGTCAGGTGAAAAGAAGTGGCTGGTGACACCACATGTATCAGAAGAGGCATGTGGTAGTCTGCAGCCCTCCCTGGATCGGCAGAGGGGGTGAAGCAGTGACCGGGATGGCTCAGAAAATGGGGTAATTGGCCAAGTACAATTGGGTAGAAAAAGGGGGAAAACTCCAAAAATAAAAATAAAAAAGACACCCAATGTAGTTTTTGACCACTTGTGTTACAGAGCACAGTAATAAAAGTGGGTCTCCGTATTGTTTGCATCACATGTTCTTCCAGCATACACAGGAGGACACTTATCCACATCGCAAAGACAGGGGTGACGTATTACATACTTCTGCAAATAACCCCCCCCCAAAAAGAAAGAAGAAGAAAAAGACAACATGCCTACCGAAGGAAGTGAAACAAAAGCAGAGAAACAGAAGCCTGAACATAATACAGCATCGACAAAACAAAATGCCAGAGAAAGGAATCGTGTAAATATTGACACTGCATTTCAACAATTGGTGGCAGTAATGTGCCATGCCTGCCTATAAAAAGAGAGAAAGAAGACAATGTTAAGCCACTGTAAATAATAAAATTTTCAAAATATTCCAGAAAAAAAGGTTTTGCAAATGTTCTTTGAGGTAGGAAATGGGTTAGAGTTGGGGTTGGTCAACATTTGTTAGACCTCAAGGGGACACCCAATGTGTATTGGTAAGAAAGATTCAGTGTAAACGAAACCAAGTTGTTTGCAATGAAAACTCCATTATATAGTACCTGTAAAAGGTTTTCTGCTAAGTGTTTCCTCATGGGAATTGAAGGTTCAAGAAAATAGGGTTTTGTCAATCATCATTTACTTGATCTATCTGCTCTCCATTGTATGACTGTAAAGCCGTCCGAGACTACAACTGTGACTCCAACCGTGTAAGAAGAAAGACTTGTGATGAGTATCAGTGCAGGGCAGATGCCGACTTCCACGACAGCAACCCCTTTCACCAGAAGAACCTTTCCTAAATGAGTTACGGCTATGCGGCAAAGCACGGAAGTAATAGGAGGAAACGGAAAGGGAACGACCAAGCACACATGCTCCCATTTCCCTTGGGGGGAGGGGGTTCAGCGCATGTCCCAGTTGGCTTTTCAGCTCTTTCCTCTTCCCTTAGTCCCATCTTCTACTCATCGTCCTCTTTACTGCCCCAGCTACTCCCTCCTCCACCCAAGCATCAAGCCTGTGACAAGCAATTCCCCCAAATTGATGGTTTGTCGAGTACAATTTCTGGCCCTACGGCAGTTATAACCTTTAAAAAAGATGCCCCCATCCCACCACCTCCACTTTGAAAAAAATGTAAAATTGTACAAGTAAAAAAAACAACAACAACATAAACTGTGAGACAGGGATTAGTTTAATTGTGATATGAAGTCAATAATCTGAAATGAGGAAGTACTGCTGGGTAATAAGATTCAAGGCAACAGAGGACGCTCAATAAAAGTCTGGTTCCGAGAGCTGCCAGACGCTCCCGCATTCTGACAGCTTCGGCCCCAATTAGGATGTCCAATACCCAGTCTGTTATTGTTGCTATCGTCGTTGAAGGAGAAGAAGAAGAAGAGGAGGAAGAAGAAGAAAAACAAGGAAGAGGAGGAAGAGGAGAAGGAGAAGAAGGAGAAGAAGAAGATGATGACATCAGATTTTCCCTGGAGTTATTTTTCCTACCATACGTCACAATCTGGAACGCTTAGCTGGGTTGGCGACATTGGCGCTTAATTGGTTCAACACTCCTCTCATAGCTGGACAGAAAAAGTTCTATCCATCTCCCTTTCTTTTCACAGACCCTTCATTGATTTTCACTACATGGGCAATTTTTTCACTGATATTTTAAACTCTTTGCTTCCTCAACTGACATCTCCCATTACTCTTTCCTGTTGGGTGAATACATCAGCTGATGTTTAAAACCACTTGAGGGCATTTATCTTCTATCTGTGTATCATCCGATCATTTTATATCCGATTTCAAACCCCAAATCGGAAAACCAACAATGGGCTGTTTTTCGTGGTTTTGATTTTGTTCTGTAAAATAGAACGTGAGAAAATTGATATTTGTTGTCATCTGTCATTTAACATTTCTGATTTGTTGTGACCAGGAAGTTATTGACATTTTTTCTCACGTCTGGACAGACATGAGTAACTGCCCCAAGTCCATCTGTCCATCCATTATCCGAACCACTTATCCTGCTCTCAGGGTCGCAGGGATGCTGGAGCCTATCCCAGCAGTCATTGGGCGGCAGGTGGGGAGAGCAGCGGCTCTACTCTGAGCTCCCTCCAGATGTCCGAGCTCCTCACCCTATCTCTAAGGCTGAGCCCAGACACCCTACGGAGGAAACTCATTTCAGCCGCTTGCATCCGCGATCTCACCCTTTCGGTCACTACCCAAAGCTCATGACCATAGGTGAGGGTTGGAACGAAGACTGACTGGTAAATTGAGAGCTTTGCCTTCCAGCTCAGCTCCCTCTTCACCACAACAGTCCGGTACAACGTCCGCATTACTGCTGATGCTGCACCGATCCCCCTGTCAATCTCCCGCTCCATCCTCCCCTCACTCGTGAACAAGACCCCGAAATACTTGAACTCCTTCACTTGAGGCAACAACTCATCTCCAGCCCGGAGGGAATAATCCACCATTTTACGAGAGAAAACCATGGCCTCAGACTTGGAGGTGCTGACTCTCATCCTGGCCACTTCACACTCAGCTGGGCTATTTTTTTTTTCATGGGGGGGAAAAAAAGAAATCAGCACTAGCCATTATTTAAAATGCAAGGCTGGTGAACTTTGGCAACGGTTGGTGAGTTTTATTGCACGAGACAATTTGGCAGGGAAGCGATAGTTAGTTGGGGATCTTACCGTTAATGAATCCAGTTGTTTGGCCAATTACAATAAATAACTGCATCACTTTTCTAGCAACTGTGCACTGTAAACTACAGAAGTTACTGTGCTGTGCAGACCTTGTCTCTCTGTGGCCAGTTCCTAGAACTGCTGACGGCAGTAAGTCCCTCTCCGCTGCCTTGATAATTCACCTGTGGCATTACGTCTTTTATAAATCTTGGTTTTACTGACTACAGCACTTCTTTTTAAAACCTTGACTTAACCATGGAGGATTACCTGGGCATGCTGAGGTCTTGCCTGCTTCAAACAGCCAAACATATTTTTCCAGTGTTACACATGCACCACTGTAAAACATGTCATGTTACGCATATGCTATTACTGTATAAAGAATATTCTGGTGTAATACAGAGAAAAGACGCTGGTAGTGATCTGATTTTTCAATTTGAATGCAGCTGGTTGGGGGAAAAAAACTGCAGGGGAGCATATCAGAGAGAGAGCGACATGCACAGTCCATCCATCCATCCATCCATCCATCCATCCATCCATCCATCCATCCATCCATCCACATTGTGCAGCCTGGAGGGAGGGCGTTTTTCTTTATTTATTATTTATTTCCTGTTTTGGTAACAAACCTAAAAAAATTACAAATAAACAAATGTCCATCTTGATACTTTCTATTGATGGAATATTTAAGACAATATATTTAACCAATATCTATACATATACCCAATATCCAAACACACTTCAGCATAGCAGCTAAACATGGATGATTTGGGTTTGTTTTTGTGTTTTTTTCCAGAGTAGGGAAGGAGCTAGTATGACGTCACTGGTGACTCATCTGACATTTTATTTCACATAGATCTTTGGAATTAAAGTGTTCAAACTCTAATGCAATTACACTGCCTTGCTCATGGTCATTTTAAAGAGAGCCAGATGAGGAAGAGGAGAGCATTTATTGTCCCTTCCCTGGAAGACCTGGATAAGAAGTAACAGCTGTCTTGATGACGAGCCTTCTGGATGAAACACATATTTTAGAGAAGGCTTGTCATTTATCATTGTTTATAATCATGGCGCCTCCCGTCACAGATGTTTGGTGGAATTAAGCCAGCGACACCTTCAGGTTTCTCGACAGTTAAAAGTTTTGGCCTCTCAGGACCACCCGTCGCTCCCCTCTCCGCCATCAACACTAACTGGTCTCATGACTGGTCGTGTTGTACATGGTACATTAGCTCCCTAAACACCCAGTGCAAAACGGCGCAAAGTCATAGTGCAGGTTTGATTGGGGGTGTTGGTCTTAAGATGAGGTCTGTACCAACATGGGGAACGCCAGTTCGAATCCCCGTGTTATCTCCTGCTTGGTCAGGCACCCCTACAGACACAATTGACCATGTCTGCGGGTGGGAAGCCAGATGGGGGTATGTGTCCTGGTCACTGCACTAGTGCCTCCTCTGATCGGTCGGGGCAACTGTTCGGGATGGAGGGGGAACTGGGGGGAAGAGCATGATCCTCCCACATGCTACGTCCCCCTGGCGAAACTCCTCACTGTCAGGTGAAAAGAAGTGGCTGGCGACTCCACATGTATCGGAGGGTGTACATGGTAGTCTGCAGCCCTCCCTGGATCGGCAGAGGGGGTGGAGCAGCGACCGGGACAGCTCGGAAGAGTGGGGTAATTGGCCAAGTACAATCAGGTAGAAAAGGGGGGGGTTTAATAGAATAAGTTAATAAACTTGCACCCATCTGTGCACCCATGGGCATGTTGGTCTTAAAATGAGGTCTGGTCAGGCGCATTGTTGGCGCATTGCCATCTTGAGGCAGTGGAGGGGGATTACGCCATTGACCAACAAAAACCTGGTGTTAAGTCAATGGCGCGGTACTTTCCTGCTATTTAAAGGGCGCACTATTCAGATAATAAGATGAGGAAAATGGGAGATGACACTGTTTGGTTTCATTTGTGTTACACCCAAAACACACGAATGATTGATTAAGAGACTAAGTACAACCCCTTTCCACCTTGTGCCTTACGGTGCACCCAGATTATGCACCGTTTAGCTAGCAAAAGTGGATTTGGACACACCCTGAATGCCCTTGCACCATGCGGTGTAAGACCATGCACGATAGATCGATTAAATAGGGCCCTCTGAGAGCTACGTCTCTGCTGGGAGATCTGCTTCTGTTTTAAACCTAGTACCCAAAAGCATAAAGTCAAGATCAAAACCTCAGGCTACAATAATGAAGTAGAAGTAGTAGTAGTAGTAGTAGTAGTAGTAGTAGTAGTAGTAGTAGTGTTGGTCACGTAGCCTTATGTTTGCAAACTCCGAGCTTTCATGAGACATTAGCATTCTGCTTTTTCCAGTTGTTTTGTGAAGTTGTCTTTTTGCCGTTGTATTGTTTCTTCTCTGTTGTACTTCTAGAAAGAACAAGTGCTGGGGCACATGCGGGATGCAGTCGAGACGCTTATTCTACAAGGACATGGTGTAGAACAGCAGCACTGATTCATATTCAAGCCTCTCTGTTGCCAGAGACAGAAGAATAACGAACGCAGCCAGTAGACACCGGAGGTTAAAACCTATAAGCCTTGCCTTCTTCAAAAATATCTGCCCCACATTCACAACCTCATTATCAGTGTCAACAACACTGGGCTATGGGGACAGATAACCCCCCTGGCTTGAAATGGCCCACCCGGCACACATCACTGCACCTAAACACTGTCTGAGCCGGGCAGCCCATTACGGTAGTCAATAAGGAGGTTCAGTGTGTGTGTGTGTCTGTGCGCATGCACGTGTGTGTGTTTTCTTGTTCAGCTATATTTGTGAGCACCAATTTCACTCTTGAACTGAAAGAGTGAGAACATTTTTGCAAAGTGAAGACATTTTGACAGAACGCGGAAGTGGGGCAGGCTAAGCTAACTGCTAGCCCATGCAGACCGGCAGTCATCCCGGCGTTTGCTCTCTTGGACAGTGAATTTGGCCTCACTTTCACCTCAACTATTTATATATTACTATTTATAACGCATTACAACCTTCTATACAAGATAACTGAACAAGCTTGAGAGCAAGATGTGACAACAATGCCTGTCACTACCCATGTACCACATGAGTGTGAACAGTAAAGATGACTGACTGCCTTCTTCAAGGGTCTATTTTAGGGTTAGGATTTGGGTTTAGGATTAAGGTTAGAATTAGGATTAGGTTAAGGTAAAGGTTAAGGTGAGGCATGTAGTGCTGATAGTTAAGAATAGCGTTTGGGGCAAGGGAATGAATGTTGTTAATGAAGGATCTTCACAGGTACAGAAAAACGAACGCATGCACGTGTGCATCTGTGCACATTTACATTTGTGGTAAAGGATGCTGGGATTTCTTCTGACATCACACTGATATCAGGAATCAGGGACATTTATTTGTCATTTCATTTCATGCAACTGCCTACATGGAATGAAACGAAATATCATTTCCCCCAGCCCACAGCAGTGCAACACAAAGACAAAAACACATCCAAACTGCAAGAACACATCCATCCCAACTACAAAGCAGCAGACCAGGCTCTCCCAGCTGATCCAGTACCAGCTCTCCCAGTCAGACACCTTCGACACACCTCCCCGCACTCCACATGATGACCCCAAAAACACAGTCAACGCTTGGCGAGGCCACCGCCAGACCACCCTCGGTGTTATCGGAACTGCTGGTCTGCATGGGCTAGCAGTTAGCTTAGCCTGCCCCACTTCCGCGTCCTGTCCGACCACCCTTGGTGCTTCCTCCTTGGGTGCAGCACCAGGCAGGACCGTGGTCCCTGGGCCCACAGGACGCGGCGGACTAAGCTCTCCCAGCCGATCCAGCGCCAGCCCTCCCAGCCATCAAACGAAGACACAAACTTAGATGCAGATGTGGACAAAGTCCCAGCATGGACGGTACTGGGTGAGGCCACCGCAAACGTAAGTTCACGCCGCCACCTTCCCACACCGGCACTGGGTGATGCCACTGAAAACGTGAATTTGCCCTGGCATCTTCCCACACCCAAAGTGGATATAATCCATTTGCCCATAAGCGCAAGCATTTTTGACATAGATAGTCGGAATGAGAATGGATCCCCTGTAAACCTGGCAGTCTTAGCACTATTATGTTATCCACTGAGCCGTGCAGAGGATAAAACCCCCGACTCCACCAGTGTCACGCTCTGCCCATTGACATACACCAGGAAATGGAAATCCTAATTATTAAAAATGTGGGAAGAGAACTGGCGACACATTACAGACCAAACTACATGGTCCATGTGGGTTTTTGTCAGACATTATAAAATACTTTTTTTGTTAAATCTGAGAACATTGGTCTGTACACGAATTACACACCCTCTCCGTGTTTTTCCCTCTCCTCCTCGCCTCTTTTCTCATGTCCTCTACTCCTGAACCCTGATCTACCCTCTCTCCTCCTCTGCTTCGTTCTTTGTTCCTCCTCTCCCTTCCCCTCTCAAGTTAAATTAGCAGCAATGACTGATGTTTATTGCATAATAAGTTGCTGAGTGCGTCAGTTCCAAGAGCGCTGACATAATCACCACACATTTTTATTCATGGCCTGTGCAGCGTGTGTGTGTACGCGCAGGAGTCCGCATGAGTTATCAATTAGGCAAACACATTAACAATTCCGGAGCTAAATAGGGAGAATTTAAAAGCCCAATTTCTGAAGAGGCACCACCCTCTCTCAATCTCCCAAAGCATCTTTCTGTCTTTCTCCCCTTCTCTGCACAAGATGAGCCTTTCACATTCATCTGTCCACTGGCATACAAACACTTTTGCTTTAATCAATTATGTCCGACAACTGGGCCACATCATATGTGCACTAGTCTGCATCCTCACCTTTTCGTCATACATCACGCCGATGATGCACTGCTGTGTCTTCACACTCGGGCTCCCGAGCCACTGAAAACTGTCTTAACGGGTTTGTATTTTTATATTTTTCAGTTATTTAGAGTATTCTCTTGGTACCGCAGTGCATTTTTCCTCATTGTCGTTACTACATTTTATCATCGCAACCGTTATCTTCAATTACGACTTGCATGAGAGGTACTACACGAGGACAGCAAAGCTACTATTGTGAGGTAAGTATTCAGTGACTTTGCACGTTAACACACATTCATGTTAGATTGATAATCCTGCAAGGTGTCCGGGTAGCTTAGCGGTCTATTCCATTGCCTACCGACACGGGGATCATCCGTTCGAATCCCTGTGTTACCTCCAGCTTGGTCGGGCATCCCTACAGACATAATTGGCCGTGTCTGTGGGTAGGAAGACGGATGTGGGAGTGTGTCCTGGTCGCTGCACTAGCACCTCCTCTGGTCGGTCGCGACGCCTATTTGGGGGGGGGGGGGACTGGGGGAGATAGTGTGATTCTCCGATGTGCTACGTCCGCCCAGTGAAACTCCTCACTGTCAGGTGAAAAGAAGCGGCTGGCGAGTCCATGTGTATTGGAGGAGCATTTGGTAGTCTGCAGCCCTCCCCGGATCACTAGAGGGGGTGGAGCAGAGACCGGGACAGCTCGGAAAAGTAGGGTAATTGGCCAAATACAATTACGGAGAAAAAAAAAAGGGGGGGGGGATTGCTAATCCTGCCATTACTCGACCAGGAGACTGGCGTTAAAGCTGGAGTCAAATGAAACATAATTTCACCCAGCCCACAGCAGTGCAACACAAAGACAAAAACACATATCCAACAACTACACAAACACACACATGCAAACTAACATATACACTCACTGGCCACTTTATTAGGTACACCTTGCTAGTACCGGGCTGGACCCCCTTTTGCCTTCAGAACTGCCTTAATCCTCCGTGGCATAGATTCAACAAGGTACTGGAAACATTCCTCAGAGTTTGATCCATATTGACATGATAGCATCACGCAGTTGCTGCAGATTTGTCGGCTGCACATCCATGATGCGAATCTCCCGGTCCACCACATCCCAAAGGTGCTCTATTGGATTGAGATCTGGTGACTGTGGAGGCCATTTGAGTACAGTGAACTCATTGTCATGTTCAAGAAACCAGTCTGAGATGATTCGAGCTTTATGACATGGCGCGTTATCCTGCTGGAAGTAGCCATCAGAAGATGGGAACACTGTGGTCATAAAGGGATGGACATGGTCAGCAACAATACTCAGGTAGGCTGTGGCGTTGACATGATGCTCAATTGGTACTAAGGGGCCCAAAGTGTGCCAAGAAAATATCCCCCACACCATTACACCACTACCACCAGCCTGAACCGTTGATACAAGGCAGGATGGATCCATGCTTTCATGTTGTTGACGCCAAATTCTGACCCTACCATCCGAATGTTGCAGCAGAAATCGAGACTCATCAGACCAGGCAACGTTTTTCCAATATTCTATTGTCCAATTTTGGTGAGCCTGTGCGAATTGTAGCCTCAGTTTCCTGTTCTTAGCTGACAGGAGTGGCACCCGGTGTGGTCCTCTGCTGCTGTAGCCCATCTGCCTCAAGGTTCGACGTGTTGTGCGTTCAGAGATGCTCTTCTGCATACCTCGGTTGTAATGAGTGGTTATTTGAGTTACGTTGCCTTTCTGTCAGCTCGAACCAGTCTGGCCATTCTCCTCTGACCTCTGGCATCAACAAGGCATTTTCGCCCACAGAACTGCCGCTCACTGGATATTATCTCTTTTTCGGACCATTCTCTGTAAACCCTAGAGATGGTTGTGCGTGAAAATCCCAGTAGATCAGCAGTTTCTGAAATACTCAGACCAGCCCGTCTGGCACCAACAACCATGCCACGTTCAAAGTCACTTAAATCACCTTTCTTCCCCATTCTGATGCTCGGTTTGAACTGCAGCAGATCGTCTTGACCATGTCTACATGCCTAAATGCATTGAGTTGCTGCCATGTGATTGGCTGATTAGAAATTTGCGTTAACGAGCAGTTGGACAGGTGTGCCTAATAAAATGGCCGGTGAGTGTATATCCAAACTAAATTAAAAAAAATCACCGTCCAAGGGAACGAACGCCAGCCAGGATGACTGTTTGAACTGCCGGTCTGCATGGGCTAGCAGTTAGCTTAGCCTACCCCGCTTCTGCATCCTGTCAAACTGCCCTCGGTGTCTCCTCTTCGGGTGCAGCTCTAGGCAGGGACCATGGTCCTTGAGCCCACAGGACGCAGCAGACCAGGCTCCCTCAGCCAGACACCCTCAACCCACACCCCCACACTACACACGACGACACCAAAAAGACCACAGTCAACGCCAGGCGAGGCCACTGCCAGACCGCCCTCAGTGTTATCAGAACTGCCAGTCTGCCTGGGCTAGCAGTTAGCTTAGCCTGCCCCGCTTCTGTGTCCTGGCAGTACAGGGCCCTGGTCCCTGGGCCCACAGGACCCAGCAGACTAAGCTCTCCCAGCCGATCCAGCGCCAGCTCTCCCAGCCATCAAACGAAGACAAAGCTTATGTGGACAAAGACACTGTACGGACGGTACTGGGCGAGGCCACTATAAAAGTGAATTCGTGCAACCATCTTCCCACACTGGAAGTCCCCGGTCGGTCCCCGGTCACTGCCTGCTGCCCCTACTATATGTGTAGTTTGAAAGGAGAATACAGCATACAGGCTTAGTGGAGATGTTATGTGGTGGGTCTGATTTTGAGCTTTTGAATACTCAGCTAAGACGAGATGGAGTCACCGGCATGCTGCCTCCTCCACACAACCAGCGTGAACTCAAAAGTCACTTCCTCTCTCTCCTCCACATCAGCGGCTGGCATGACAACACAGTCATCACACAAAACTTGCCAAGTTGATTCATTAAGTGAGGGAAATTACCATCAGCCTCCAGCCACTAGCTAGAGCGTTTTGGCTACGGCTGATAATTAGCCATCATTTGGCGGTCCTTAAATCGTTGCTCTCCCCATGTGTTTATATCACTTTTTAAAATTTCCCGTTAATGTTTAAGTGTCCCGGAGAAGCAACCAGCCAAGTGGAATACCTGCCATTCGTTAACTTCTCTGGCAAATAACCCACAATGTGATGCCGGCTCTGCTAAATGATGACAGTAAAAACAGCTGGTCTAATCTATCTGCTGCTTTGGCAGCCCACCAGCCATCAGGCCGGATCCGATTCTTCAATTTGAAGGCAGCTGGTTGGCTAAACGGTGAGAAGTGGCAGTTAAATTGTAGAATTTGTTTGGCTTTTCTCCACAACGCACTTTAGAAGTAAGTTGTGTTGCCTTTGCAATTGTTTTTTTTTCCCGCCCTCACAAGGACCTAATACCATACAAGATGTAAAAAAAAAACTAAAAAAAAAACTCATAAGTGAGGCCATTTTGAAAAAGGGATCATTTAAGGGGGTGTGACAGTTTTTGGTAGCGATAACACACTTTTAGAACAGAACAGCACAAATCAGCAAAAAAACAAGTAGCATTAAAATGCAGTGGTGCAGTCCTCTCATTACCCTGGTACCACTATCCTGACCTGCCACAGTACAACAAACTCTGCCTAGCCTCCATGTCTGTGTGCATTTGTGTGGTAGGCACACGTGTGGTTGTGTGGATTTCAGCTTGTTTGTGTCGGGTGTAGCTGCTTAGTCATCAGTGTGTAATTGTACTTATGTCTGTATTTTAGGCCTGTGAAAGTTTAGTGCTCATGTGTATGTTAATGGGGATGTGTGTGTGTGTGTGTGTGTGTGTGTGTGTGTGTGTGTGTGTGTGTGTGTGTGTGTGAGAGAGAGAGAGAGAGAGAGAGAGAGAGAGAGAGAGAGAGTGCGTGTGTGTGTGTTTGTGAGAGTGTGTGAGTGAGAGAGAGTGAGCGTGAGTGTGTGAGTGAGTGAGTGAATGAGTGAGTGAATGAGTGAGAGAGAGCGAGAGTAAGTGAGTGAGTGAGTGAGTGAGAGTGACAGAGTGAGCGTGAGAGTGTGTGTGAGTGAGTGAATGAGTGAGAGAGTGTGTGTGTTAGTGAGTGAGAGAGAAAGTGTGTGTGTGAGTGAGTGAGTGAGTGAGTGAGTGAGAGTGAGTGGGTGAGAGGGTGAGAATGAGAAAGCGTGTGTGTGTGTGTGTGTGTGTGTGTGTGAGAGAGAGAGCGAGAGAGCATGTGTGTGTGTGAGAGTGAGAGAGCGAGAGCATATATGTGTGTGCGTGTGTGTCTTTTAACTCACCCCAACTGGTCTGTGAGGTTCCAAAGTACATTGGGTGTGGGCATCAGCGGTGAACCATCATATAAAACCACGGAGCTCCCCACTGCCAGGGCTGACACCAACCAGTTCCACATCATCCAGCCAGTCTACAGAAAAAGCACACACACACATGCATACACACACGCACACACACACATGCAAACAAATGAACCGTGGTCAATGAATCTAGCAAAACCATCACCGAGACATGAAACTGGATCGCTTCTACAGACACCGAGTAAAAGTGTCATGGTTTGTAACGTCTGCAGTTACTCTAAAAGTGTAACTTTTGACAGCACACTTGCCGAAATACTGCTGCACTTTGGCCTTTGTTCAAAAGAGGGACAGACTGAGGAGGAAAAAGTGTGTCTCTTTTTAGATACAGACACAGTGTAACAACTCCTTTGTTGAGAGACACAAAAGTTTACTGTATCATCAACAACACTAATTTGGTTTGAAGGTAAACCATTGAAGTAAAAATGGATATTATAGGCCTGAAGGGGTCGGACCCTTTAGTTGACTGGTTAGTGCGGCGGGCGACCCGGGTTCACGCACCGGCTGCGGCGGATTCCCGGCTGCCCCTTAAATTTGCTACATTAGCTACAAAGTGTGGAAGTGGGACAGGCTAAGCTAACTGCTAGCCCATGCAGACTGGCAGTTCTGATAACACCGAGGGCGGTCTGGCGGTGGCCTCGTCTAGTCCCGACTGTGTTTTTAGTGTCGTTGTGCCTAGCGGCCTGTCCAGGGTGTCTCCCCGCTTGCCGCCCAATGACTGCTAGGATAGGCTCCAGCATCCCCACGACCCTGAGAGCAGGATAAGCAGTTTGGAGAATGGATGGATGGAAGTGTGGAGTGCGGGGAGGTGTGTCGAAGGTGTCTGGCTGGGAGAGCTGGCATTGGATCGGCTGGGAGAGCTTGGTCTGCTGTGTCTGGTGAGCCCAGGGACCATGGCCCTGCTGGAGCTGCACCCGAGAAGGAAACACCAAGGGCGGTCTGACAGGACACAGAAGCTGGGCAGACTAAGCTAACTGCTAGCCCATGCAGACTTGGCAGTTCCGACAGTCCTCATGGCTGGCGTTGGTTCTCCTGGACAGTGATTTTTTTTTTTTAGTTTAGATATATGTGTTAGTTTGGCTATGTGTGTTCTTGTAGCTCTTGTAGTTTTTGGATGTGTTTTTGTCCTTGTGTTGCACTGCTTCGAGCTGGGAGAAACGATGTTTCATCTCATTTCATGTGTGCAAGTGCATGAAATGAAACGACAAATAAAGTGTTTCTGATTCTGATTCTGATGGTGAATTCATGCAGAATAAATGCACAGTGGGGGAAAGTGAACCATGTGTAACTACTAAAACTGTTTCTTAAAGTATTATGGCTGCTTTTGTGTATGAGGCCTAACCTTTACAGAATAAGTTTAGAGATAAGGGTCTGTGTGTGTGTGCATGCGTGTGTGTGTGTATGTGTGTGTGCATATCTACAAACAGGACTGTTATTAACTGAGCATGATAGAAGGCATTTTTATGGTGCCCAAACCAATATGGGGGTCCTTCAAACAAGCATCATAATATTGGGGGGGCGGCACGGTCATATCTTGTCAGGGGACCTGGAATTTCTAGCCGTGCCCCTAATGACGTCTGACTCACAAATTATGACCTCGTCCAACTCTACCATCCACATTCTCCTGTCATCGTGCTCGAATACATGAACATACACACTCAAAAAGGTACGCTATCATTAAGACGAGACACCGTGAAATACTCACATTCATCAGCAGAACAGTTGGAATCTTCTGGTAATACCTGATATTTGTCATCAGATCTGACCTTCACTATTCGATGCTGCCCATTAGACAAGACCGAGTATGTGATGTGTGTGTGCACACGAGAGAGAAAGAGAGAAACAGAGAGCGAGACAGCAAGAGAGAGAGACAGTTAGAGAGACAGAGACAGAGAGAGTGAGAGAAAGACAGTTAGAGAAACAGAGCGAGTGAGAGAGAGGCAGACAGACGGACAGAGAGAGTGACATCGGGAGAGCAACAGAGAGAGACAGAGAGAGAGAGAAAGTAATTGGGCTGTTCCATTTACACATTTTTTCCCCATTATATCCACATAATTGTATACGTTCATGAAAATTGTGCCATCCCCTTAATTTGTGTAAAAAATACTGCCATTCAGTTTCTCCACAAATGGATATTCATGACTGAGTGCATTGTCATACAGCGTCATGTCATGTATCGCCTGACTTTGAAAAATGATTTACAGCAGCTTATGGCTTTGCTAACTGAACAAACATCCGTCAATCAACCAATCAATCAATCAAGCTGCATTTTATGTAACGCTTTTCTAGCTGCAGCAGCCCCTCAAAGCACTTTACAATTCCATTGTGTCTCCCCTGGGGAGCCACGCAGGAAACATGAGCATGAGCAAACAGATCAGAGAGCAAAAAAAGTTAAAATATGAAGGCAGATTGTTAAGGATTACTGTAAAAGTCCACTGCCTTGGGTCTGTTCTAATGCACCGTCATACTTGAGACTGGCGGTATATTATATTATTCATGAGTATTATAACCAGTGAGCATCAGTTAGCTGAGATGCTAGCACTGCCATGCTTAAAATTGCATTCACAAGACAAATAACTCAGACTGACATAAACTAGTAGTGGATATCAGTTAGTACGGTTTCTAATGATTACTAAACGGAAATTTATGCGGGAACATTAACTTTTTTTTTTAAATAAAAAATGTTAACATTTGAGCCCAATAGACTGCAAGTAACACTGAGGGCGGTCTGACAGGACGCGGAAGCGGGGCAGGCTAAACTAACTGCTAGCCCATCCAGACCGGCAGTTCCGATAACACCGAGGGCGGTCTGGTGGCGGCCTCGCCTGGCATTGACTGTGTTTTTGGTGTTGATGTGTGGAGTGGGGGGGAGGTGTGTCTGCGGTGTCTGGCTGGGAGAGCTGGTATTGGATCGGCTGAGAGAACCTGGTCTGCCGCGTCCGGTGGACCCAAGGACCACGACCTTGCCCGGAGCTGCGCCCAAGGAGGAAACACTGAGGGCGATCTGACAGGATGCAGAAGCAGGGCATACTAAGCTAACTGCTAGCTCATGCAGACCAGCAGTTCCGACAGTCATCCTGGCGTTCGCGCTCTTGGACAGTGAATTTTTTTTTTTTAATATGTTGGATATGTGTTTTGTAGTTTTTGTAGTTTTTTTGTAGTTTGGATATATGTGTTCTTGTAGTTTGGATAGGTGTTTTTGTCTTTGTGTTGCACTGCTTTGGGCTGGGGAAAATTATATTTCGTTTCATTTCATGTGTGCAGGTGCATGGGATGAAATGACATGAATATTCTGGATTTCTGAAGTAATTCTGAGTGAATCTGCTGCAAGTTCATTGTAAACCTATAGAGTTTATGCTTATGCTAAATGCCACTAAGTAATATGAGTATATTCATTTTAATTTAGGCCACCCTCAGAGGATTAACTGAAACAATAACAACCAAGTACATGTTTAACAAGCGTGGGAAATAAAATGCATACATTAATCTCAATGACTTGTGCACATCTCTATGGAACACATTAATGGGGAAAGTTCAGATCTCATTTCAGTTAAAGTGCAACTTCTCCCCCTGATCTGAGCCCAACTCCACCCCCTGCATGATTTTGAAAAATGCTAAAAAGTGGGCTAAGGGCTGAGAGGGGATGTGTGAGGCAGGAGCATAGGCCGGAGTAGCTGGGGAGATCCGCGAGAAGGGCCGGGTGCTTTCTGGCCCACCATCGCACACCGCCTTACCCAGTTCCCTCCACCGGCCCACCTTCCGGCACGGTGTTGGCCACCGCCCCGCAAACACACCCCGATCACCAAGATGCAGATGCACTTTAAATGAAAAGGGGCCCCACGAGATGAGCCAGGGCTTTCTGGCGACAGAGAGAGGCGGGCAACCGGGTGACTGCTCCCCCAGTCGTGACACAAGCCTAGCCCGACCAACCCAGTTGTCTGGTGGTGCTTCTAGAGCTGTCAAAAACACAAGTCCAAAACAATGAACCAAAATTGAAAATGATGAAATAATATAACTATAACTAACTGAATTAAGAGAAATTCAAATGGTTGGTAGAAAATGTAATAAAGGCGCAAGGTTGGCAAGTAAACCCCTAGGAATGATGAGTCTCGATCAGCATATAAACTTAGCACAAAAAGTAAGGAAATGTGTGTTTGGTAGGTTATTTCTTTGTTGTAACAATTCTTCTTGGCAATAAATCTTATATCAGGCACCTGATTGTCAGCACCTGGGGTACCGGAAGCTCAAAACCAGAGTCAATAGCAACAGCACAATAAGCTGTTTGGCATTGGCAGAGAAAATTTGGCAAATTTTTCATGGGCGCAACCCACATACTCAGCTCTGCTGCTCATCCCACAAATACATGTTCCTTACAAATGTGGCACCATTTAAAAGGGAAATAAACAGGCTTTCCAACGGTGTAAGATTTATTGCCAAGAAGCATTGTTACAACAAAGAAATAATCTACCAAACACACATTTCCTTACTTTTTGTGCTAAGTATATTTAAAAATGAGCATGGTTCCACAGACTCACACTCATGGGCGGGGCTGAGGGGGGCAGCGCTGGGGGAGGTGGGCTGCCCACCTCTGATTAGATGGCGTTAACATTCTTCTTCTTTTTTTCTTATTTCATTACGAAGATAAGTCCCAACCAGTCGACTCTACGTCAGCATTGGCCTTGCAAGGTTCAGGGCTGATTTGACAGTAGCTGGGGTGTTGGCTGATTTTCAACCCATGAAATGCAGAATTTTATAATATATTTGGTAAGAAATGGCAATATTAACACCAGCATTGATGTCGTAGCCAGACATCAATCCCCTTCAGATGACAAAAAGTCGGCAGTGAATACTCTGCTTTTCAACCCGCATCTACTGGCCAATTCTCTTATTCTTTCGGCCTGTGAGGGCACAGCACCAATGGTGGTCATTGTTAACCCGGGCTTTGACCAACCTCGTATGGTCTTTTCAATCTGCATAATGATTTGGCAAAATTTTACATTAGATGCCCTTCCTGACACAACCACTAACCCTGTGGATGGGGGCACAGGTAAAGCCCTGGATGCCATCCCAGTATTAATGGACTTGCGCCCATGCCTGTCGCCAACCGCATCTACTGGTCAATATGATTATACAATTTTGTGCTTGACTGTAATATTCCTGTGTTCATGTAGCATGGATGCATGTACTGTAGATTAGATTAGACTAGATTAGATTAGATTGTTTTATTAGCTGCACAACCAAGGCCGAAGGAATTCAGTACACAATAACTCTGCAGCACAATCCATCCATGGACAACAGCACACACTCCGCATATTATCACGAACAACACAGTTACACAATAACAGAAACAAACATATAACGCACAACAATTAGGTGAATGGTGGTATCCATGCCAATTGTGTGTGAGGAGGGGACTATAGGGATGAATTCAGAGTCCTGACGGCTAGAGGGAAAAATTGTTCGTGACGCGTTTAGTCTTTGTGGACAGTGATCTGTAGCGCCTCCCTGAGGGAAGGAGCTGGAAGAGGTGATGAGCAGGATGTAGGAGTCGGAAATGATCTTCTTTGCTCACTTTACAGTCAGGTGAGTATGCAGAGATTTAACTGAAGGGAGTGGGTTGCCTGTGATTTTGGATGCCTTGTTGACAATCCGCTGCAGTTTGTTCTGTGTTTGACCGCCCGTGCCGCCGTACCATACTAAAATAGAAGATGTTACACAGTAAAATCCTGAGTGTTAATTTAACTTCCCAAGTGTTAATTTAACTCTGAGAGTGTACAAATGGACTCGGAGGTAAATTAATACTCAGGATTTTACTGTGGATGATGGACTTGATAATGGCTGAGTAAAACAGAATGAGAAGTTGATCCGGTATTCTTTAAGATGCCTAAGAAAGTAAAGTCATTGTTGAGCTTTTGCAATGACGTGTTCAGTGTTAATTTTCCACTTCAGGTTATTGCTGACGTATGTTATGAGGAATTTAAAGGAGTCGATGGTGGTGATGGGGTCTCCATCTATTTGTATGGGTGTTTTGGGATTCAGCACGCATCAGACATCAATAATGAGTTCTTGGGTTTTGGCTGTATTAAGCAGAAGGTCAGGTATGTGGCAGAGATGTAACAGGAAATGTGTTTTTGTGAGAGTGTGACTAGCACAGAAGTGAGGGCCTTTACATGTATGTGGTGTGTCATCGTATGCTGCTAGTTAGAAGGTTTTATACAATATGAAAGCGGTTGCGAAGTGTACTTTTTGAAGTCTGTATTATTTGTTCAGTTTGTGAAAATTACACTCTTGAAAAGTCGAGCATAGTGGTGTCCTGGTGGCACGGCGGTATATTCCGTTGCCTACCAACAGGGGGATCATCAGTTCAAATCCCTGTGTTACCTCCAGCTTGGTCTGGCGTCCCTACAGACACATTTGGCCGTCTCTGCGGGTGGGAAGCTGGAGGTGGGTATGTGCCCTGGTCGCTGCACTAGTGCCTCCTCTGGTCTGGGGGGAATAGCGTGATCCTCCCACGCACTACATCCCCCTGGTGAAACTCCTGTCAGGTGAAAAGAAGCAGCTGGCGACTCCACATGTATCAGAGGAGGCATGTGGTAGTCTGCAGCCCTCCCCAGATCGGCAGAGATGGTGGAGCAGCGACCGGGACAGCTTGAAAAAGTGGGGTAATTGACCAGATACAATTGGGGAGAAAAAGGGGGAAAAAAAGAAAAGAAAAAAGAAAAGTCGAGCATTACAAGTTTCTGCTATGAGGTTTCACAATTCATGTGTCTAGCTGAGTTTTATGCACGGTGTAACCACGAGGATTTCCCTGAATAACTTCGACCATGACCTTAGCATTGACCTCACTTCCAATCCATCCACTAAAACCTTTAGGGGCTCTTTAGATTGAAACCTTGGGTAGACTTTTAAAGTGACTTGATGAACCCCGTCATAAAGCATTCATGACTTCTAAAGAGTACTTCCACAAACCTCTGGCTGAGACCGTGTTAATGCTCTCCCTCCTTTTTTCTTTTTGCATAGAAAAAGCTTCCTCAGCTGCTTTTGATGATGCGATGAAGCGATTCACAAAGGTGCTCCCTGTTCACCACTACACCTCTAGCTGCAGTAGCTCCTTCTTTAAGCATTCTTACTTACTAAATATGTTTACAATGCATATTTACTCCCTCTCTGACTCTACAATTACCTAGAGGTTCTCTCTTTCTTCTATTTCTTACAAGGGAATATTTGTCATCTGGATGCCTACAGTGGTGGCGCTACAGTGGTGGCGCTACAGTGGTGGCACTACAGTGGTGGTGGCACGGTGGCGCAGTGTTAGCACCGTTGCCTCACAGCAAGGAGGTCCTGGGTTCGAACTCCGGGGTTGTCCAACCTTTGGGGGGGAGGGTCATCCTTGGTCATCCTCTGTGTGGAGTTTGCATGTTCTCCCCATGTCATGCATGTTAGGGTTAATACTCCTGTCTGTGCCCCTGACCAAGGCATGGCAAGAGGAACTGGAGTTGGTCCCCGGGTGCTGCACGGCAGCTGCCCACTGCTCCTAACTACACAGCTAGGATGGGTTAAATGCAGAG
Source organism: Lampris incognitus (assembly GCF_029633865.1). Classification (NCBI taxonomy): domain Eukaryota; kingdom Metazoa; phylum Chordata; class Actinopteri; order Lampriformes; family Lampridae; genus Lampris; species Lampris incognitus. Next base: position 109,420,460 of record NC_079211.1, read on the forward strand.
TATAATTTCCCCACAGGGATCAATAAAGAATCTCATTGTCCAGACTGGGAGCAATACAATGTTCCTCATAGAGTAGCACCACCCACTGACACACCACCACCCAACATGCATGACTGTGGGAGTAAAACAGGAGTATGCAGAAGGAACCCACACAAAACCCGGGGTGAACATGCAAACTCCATACACACAGACACACACACACAAGAGTTTGTATTGAACCCAGGGCATTAACCACAGGGGCTAAAGCCATGTTCAGACTGGCAGATCATATATCTCATTTTTGGCATATCCATATTGGAATGAGATTAACTTTATCAAGTCTGGACGGCAAACTAACCACATGGAAATCTGTGTTTTCAAAATCGAATTCAAACCCCATTCATAGATGGTTTGAAATGTGATTCAAATCAAATGTCTAAATGTGTGTCTCGGTCTGGACACTAATTGGATTCCAGACCTTCCTTTGCATCACTCACGATGCTCATGTCAACACACCTCTGGCTGCACAGTGATGACAACTGTGACTACAGTGTGAAAACATGGCTTCATGTGTCACCTCCTCTGTCTCTGAAGCCGTCTGGTACAGTGGAGGAGTTATGCACCGCGAATGGACATTGCTTTGGCGTGAGGAGCGAGGGGAGACATCTCCATTCTCTGTAACCTGTGGCATGCCGTTTTGCTTCCGGTTAACATAGACATGCACACCTATGTTGTTACAACAGCAACCAATGCAAATACCAATGTAGGTTAATGTCTTAAGAGACAAATCTAATCTGATCACTTGCAACTAAAAACGTGGACAGTCAGTCCTAAAGGTTAGATTTGGGGAGCCATTCGGATTTGCCAGCAGTCTAAATGTAGTAATGCATGCTAAAATGTACTGCCAACTTTTTCTGCTGGGACTTTCAGCATATTCACTCTGGGTGATGTCATTACAAATTGTTAACTACTTGTATAGCATGAAACCCTACTTTTTCCACTTTTGACTTGCAAATAAAAAGCAATTTCATATGTACTCCTTGACTTTAGGAAGCACTCCGCTGTGACAAAAACAAGCCAAGCGGAGTTTCCTCTTTCCGAGTAGCCACGTCTCCCAAGATAAACAACACTGGGGAAGAAAAAGTGTCATAGTGTGAACATGGCATTACAGGGTCTCTTCAAGAAAACCCTTTGGGGACCCTTTGGGAACAATGAGGATCTAAAAATAGAGAAATGAGGCGTAACTCCTCCTAAAAGGAGGTCGCAGACCTACTGTGGTGTAGTAGATGATGACATCACTGCTGGTCATGTTGCCATGCAGAACGTGTTCCTTCAGGTGTTGGATGAGAGTACCCTGGAAGGACAGACAGACAGAGAGCAGAAGTTGTTGTTAAAACGGAATTGAATCGGGGTGCCGCGGTGGCTCACCTGGTAGAGTGGCACTGTCAGGCCAAACTGTGTCCGGGCTGCCAAAATATATCCAGGTGACATCATTGCAATGCAATCGTGACAGTTCGCATTCCTGACATTCCTCTCTCGTTCTAGTTCGTAGAGTCGTAATATTGCAGGCTAAAGCAGATTTAATAGTGTACTCTTTTTAGCTACATCGTACAATACATGCGCAGGGTCACCTTTTATATTCGACTTGCAATTGTTTATATTAGGATATGTTTTTTGAAAAGCACAAAAAAATCATACTTTTAGGTGAAAGTTCATCTACTGATTGATCAACTTGTTAGCTAGCTAACAAACTAGCTAGCTAATGTTATGTAGCATGGACGAGATTTTCAATAAAGATGTTCAATAAATCTAATTTCCATTAAAATGAAACGTCCAATATTTGCCATTATATGTTTTTTGACATCAATGACAAGTTAGCTAGGTAGCTAGCAACCCAAAAAAAGCATCAAGAAATGTTATTTTAAACAACCGGACTTGCGATGACATCACCTAGACACATTTTGGCAGCCCGCACACAATTTGGTCTGACAGTACCACATAAGGCTGAGTCCTTACCGCAGCGGCCTGGGTTTGAATCCGGCCCAGGCCCTTCGCAGCATTTCATCCCCTCTCTCTCCCTTGCCTTTACTGTTTCTCTCTACTATCGTTATCTAATAAAGGCGGAAAATGGCAAAAAACAAAAAATACAAAAAAATAAAAAACAAAAAAAAAACTGATTTTTTTTTTCTTTTTACATGGCAATGCTGGCCCTGTGATGGCCCAGTGGCCTGTCCAGGGTGTCTCCCCACCTGCCGCCCAATGACTGCTGGGATAGGCTCTAGCATCCCCGCAACCCTGAAAGCAGGATAAGTGGTTCGGATAATGGATGGATGAACTGAGCTGTATGTTACAATTTTTTCGTAAGTTACTTAATTTTGTTAAACCACTATTTTGTCAATGTTGTTCTTCGATTTTTAATCTGGCAATACAGGTATTTATTTATTTATATTTATCCAGTCTTTACCAGCTGTCAGTTAATTTCTAGAACATTACCTCAGTAAACACAAGTTACAGTTTTGGGAAAATAGCTTTCCTCCCTCTCATGGTAATGTCTAAATCTACCAGAAAACACAGAGGAGAGAAAGAGAGAGGGTGGGGGAGAGAGAGAGAGACAGACAGACAGAGAGAGAGAGAGAGAGAGAAGAGAGAGAGAGAAGAGAGAGAGAGAGAGACACAAAGTGATGTGCTCATTGTGGGTCATTATGTTCCAATGTGTTTTAAAGTGGTTTGCTCTGCCCTCCTCAGCGTTACTTTGTGGATCAGTGTATAACACCAGAACCACTCGGGGCTCATGATCAAGGCTACGACTGAACACACACACACACACACACACACACACACACACACACACACACACACACACACACACACACACACACACACACACACACACACACACACACACACACACACACACACACACACACACACACACACACCATCTTCTCAGGGGTGAGTTAGTCCATTTTTTTGCCAACCGGTGGGTGAATATATATGGCCTTTTCATCTGTAGATGTGGTTTTGTGTCTGTTAGTTGTAACCAGACCTGGCTCTAGTCTAGACAACAGGGGGCGCCAGGCAAGGGTTTCTTTGGGGGCCCTCCTTTCTTTGCCTGGAGCTGAAAACTATGAAATAAAACTATAAACTATATATATATATATATAGTTTACCTATACTAGATACATTTATAAAACTATTATTTGTTTTATGAGGACAAAACAACCCTTTGATATTGTACTGCCACAATGTGGCAAGAATGGTGTGGGAAGATGGCGGCGCGAATTCACATTTGCGGCAGCCTCACCCAGTACCATCCATACAATGTCTTTGTCCACATCTTCGTTTGATGGCTGGGAGAGCTTGGTCTGCTGCGTCCTGTGGGCCCAGGGACCACGGCCCAAAGAGCAACCACCAAGGGCGGTCTGACAGGACACGGAAGCAGGGCAGGCTAAGCTAACTGCCAGCCCATGCAGACCGGCAGTTCCGATAACACCAAGGGTGGTCTGGTGGCGGCCTCGCCTAGCCTTGACTGTGTTTTTAGTGTCATCGTGTGGAGTGAGGGGAGGTGTGTCGAAGGTGTCTGGCTGGGAGAGCTGGCGTTGGATCAACTGACGGAGCCTGGTCTGCAGCGCCCGGTGGGCCCAGGGACCACAGCCCTGACTGGAGCTGCACCCGAGCAGAAAACACCAAGGGCGGTCTGACAGGACGTAGAAGCGGGGCAGGCTAAGCTAACTGCTAGCCCATGCAGACCAGCAGTTCCGACACTCATCCTGGCTGGCGTTCGTTCTCTGGACGGTGATTTTCTTTTATTTTAGTTTAGATATATGTGTTCTTGTAGTTCTTGTAGTTTGAGTATGTGCTTTTGTCTTTGCATTGCACAGCTGTGGGCTGGGGGAAACCATGTTTAATTTCATTTCCTGTGAGCAAGTGCATGAAATGAAATGACAAAGTGTTTCTGATTCGGAACATTGCTACAGTCTATATAGTGGACACAGTCCTTGCATGACATTAATACACAAAACGGAATTTTGCCCTCAGACCTTAAAGCTCAGCAACATCCTCAAGGTACAAAGTTTTTCTAAATTGTCAGTGAAGGGGCGTCCAGGTAGTGTAGCGGTCTATTCCATTGCCTACCAACATAGGGATCACCGGTTTGAATCCCCATGTTACCTCCGGCTTGGTCGGGTGTCCCTTCATACACAATTGGCCGGGTCTGCGGGTGGGAAGCCGGATGTGGGTATGTGTCCTGGTTGCTGCACTAGCACCTCCTCTGGTCAGTCAGAGTGCCTGTTCCGGGGGGGGGGGGGGCGTGACCTGGGGAGAATAGCGTGATCCTCCCACGTGCTACGTCCCCCTGGTGAAACTCCTCACTGTCAGGTGAAAAGAAGCAGCTGGCGACTCCACATGTATCGGAGGAGGCATGTGGTAGTCTGCAGCCCTCCCCGGATCAGCAGATGGGGTGGAGCAGTGACCGGGATAGCTCGAGCTCGGAAGAGTGGGGTAATTGGCTGGATACAACTGGGGAGAAAAGGGGGGGGGGGGAATACCCCCACCCCAAAAAATATAAATAAATAAATAGTCAATGAAAAATGAGGGTGATACAACTCTGGATGACAGGCATGTTGGCAGAAAAACAACACAACTCAGCCAACACTCAGCAGCAGTCGTACAAGTCAGAATAAGCTAAAATGACAGCAAAGCTCAATCAGCACATGTAAAAATTAACACTGTTGACGTGAAGTGTGAACGAGTTTATATACAACAACAACATGAAGGGAACTAACTTCCTATTACAAACAGATGTTGT